>NW_027513392.1:0-205506 GCF_048772815.1 Callospermophilus lateralis
TAGCGCAAACCGTGTTTGATTTAGACTTAAAAAACACATCTATCTGTATAGGAGAAAATAGAGTGAAACCTAAAAATTCAAACTGTTACTGGTAACGAACGCTTCATCCTAGAAGAGTGAAAGTTGGGCAGCTAAGTGGACTTAGTGAACTGATCATTACCACAGAGATCATCAAGGTCCGATGAAAAAAAATTTGCCGAGTATTCAGAAAACCAGTAGTATTTTGGAAGCTTGGAACACCTTTCCAATGAATGTGTTTTACGCAGTATTTGCTTGTGGCTATTTCAAGAGGAAACAAACCACAAAGACAGAACTTAGAACTACTTTATTTTGTCAAGTTTCAAGGAGCTAGCACAAACCGTGTTTGATTTAGACTTAAAAAACACATCTATCTGTATAGGAGGAAATAGAGTGAAATCTAAAAATTCAAACTGTTACTGGTAACGAACGCTTCATTCTAGAAGAGTGAAAATTGGGCAGCTAAGTAGACTTAGTGAACTGATCATTACCACAGAGATCATCAAGGTCGGATGAAAAAAAATTTGCCGAGTATTCAGAAAACCAGTAGTATTTTGGAAGCTTGGCACACCTTTCCAATGAAAGTGTTTTACGCAGTGTTTGCTTGTGGCTATTTCAAGAGGAAACAAACCACAAAGACAGAACTTAGAACTACTTTATTTTGTCAAGTTTCAAGGAGCTAGCACAAACCGTGTTTGATTTAGACTTAAAAAACTCATCTATCTGTATAGGAGGAAATAGAGTGAAACCTAAAAATTCAAACTGTTACTGGTAACGAACGCTTCATCCTAGAAGAGTGAAAATTGGGCAGCTAAGTGGACTTAGTGAACTGATCATTACCACAGAGATCATCAAGGTCGGATGAAAAAAAAATTGCCGAGTATTCAGAAAACCAGTAGTATTTTGGAAGCTTGGAACACCTTTCCAATAAAGGTGTTTTACGCAGTGTTTGCTTGTGGCTATTTCAAGGGGAAACAAACCACAAAGACAGAACTTAGAACTACTTTATTTTGTCAAGTTTCAAGGAGCTAGCACAAACCGTGTTTGATTTAGACTTACAAAACACATCTATCTGTATAGGAGGAAATAGAGTGAAACCTAAAAATTCAAACTGTTACTGGTAACGAACGCTTCATCCTAGAAGAGTGACAATTGGGCAGCTAAGTGGACTTAGTGAACTGATCATTACCACAGAGATCATCAAGGTCGGATGAAAAAAAATTTGCCGAGTATTCAGAAAACCAGTAGTATTTTGGAAGCTTGGAACACCTTTCCAATAAAGGTGTTTTACGCTGTGTTTGCTTCTGGCTATTTCAAGAGGAAGCAAACCACAAAGACAGAACTTAGAACTACTTTATTTTGTCAAGTTTCAAGGAGCTAGCACAAACCGTGTTTGATTTAGACTTAAAAAACACATCCATCTGTATAGGAGGAAATAGAGTGAAACCTAAAAATTCAAACTGTTACTGGTAACGAACGCTTCATCCTAGAAGAGTGAAAATTGGGCAGCTAAGTGGACTTAGTGAACTGATCATTACCACTGAGATCATCAAGGTCGGATGAAAAAAAATTTGCCGAGTATTCAGAAAACCAGTAGTATTTTGGAAGCTTGGCACACCTTTCCAATGAAGGTGTTTTACGCAATGTTTGCTTGTGGCTATTTCAAGAGGAAACAATCCACAAAGACAGAACTTAGAACTACTTTATTTTGTCAAGTTTCAAGAAGCTAGCACAAACCGTGTTTGATTTAGACTTAAAAACACATCTATCTGTATAGGAGGAAATAGAGTGAAACCTAAAAATTCAAACTGTTACTGGTAACGAACGCTTCATACTAGAAGAGTGAAAATTGGGCAGCTAAGTGGACTTAGTGAACTGATCATTACCACAGAGATCATCAAGGTCGGATGAAAAAAAATTTGCCGAGTATTCAGAAAACCAGTAGTATTTTGGAAGCTTGGAACACCTTTCCAATGAATGTGTTTTACGCAGTCTTTGCTTGTGGCTATTTCAAAAGGAAGCAAACCACAAAGACAGAACTTAGAACTACTTTATTTTGTCAAGTTTCAAGGAGCTAGCACAAACCGTGTTTGATTTAGACTTAAAAAACCCATCTATCCGTATAGGAGGATATAGAGTGAAACCTAAAAATTCAAACTGTTACTGGTAACGAACGCTTCATCCTAGAAGAGTGAAAATTGGGCAGCTAAGTGGACTTAGTGAACTGATCATTACCACAGAGATCATCAAGGTCGGATGAAAAAAAATTTGCCGAGTATTCAGAAACCCAGTAGTATATTGGAAGCTTGGAACACCTTTCAAATGAATGTGTTTTACGCAGTCTTTGCTTGTGGCTATTTCAAGAGGAAACAAACCACAAAGACAGAACTTAGAACTACTTTATTTTGTCAAGTTTCAAGGAGCTAGCACAAACCGTGTTTGATTTAGACTTAGAAAACACATCTATCTGTATAGGAGGAAATAGAGTGAAACATAAAAATTCAAACTGTTACTGGTAACGAACGCTTCATCCTAGAAGAGTGAAAATTGGGCAGCTAAGTGGACTTAGTGAACTGATCATTACCACAGAGATCATCAAGGTCAGATGAAAAAAAATTTGCCGAGTATTCAGAAACCCAGTAGTATTTTCAAGCTTGGAACACCTATCCAATGAATGTGTTTTACGCAGTCTTTGCTTGTGGCTATTTCAAGAGGAAACAAACCACAAAGACAGAACTTAGAACTACTTTATTTTGTCAAGTTTCAAGGAGCTAGCACAAACCGTGTTTGATTTAGACTTAAAGAACACATCTATCTATATAGGAGGAAATACAGTGAAACCTAAAAACACAAAACTGTTACTGGTAACGAACGCTTCATCCTAGAAGAGTGAATATTCGGCAGCTAAGTGGACTTAGTGAAGTGATCATTACCACAGAGATCATCAAGGTCGGATTAAAAAAAATTTGCCGAGCATTCAGAAAACCAGTAGTTTTTTGGAAGCTTGGCACACCTTTCCAATGAATGTGTTTTACGCAGTCTTTGCTTGTGGCTATTTCAAGAGGAAACAAACCACAAAGACAAAACTTAGAACTACTTTATTTTGTCAAGTTTCAAGGAGCTAGCACAAACCGTGTTTGATTTAGACTTAAAAAACACATCTATCTGTATAGGAGGAAATAGAGTGAAACCTAAAAATTCAAACTGTTACTGGTAACGAACGCTTCATCCTAGAAGAGTGAAAATTGGGCAGCTAAGTGGACTTAGTGAACTGATCATTACCACAGAGATCATCAAGGTCGAATGAAAAAAAATTTGCCCAGTATTCAGAAACCCAGTAGTATTTTGGAAGCTTGGAACACCTTTCAAATTAATGTGTTTTACGCAGTCTTTGCTTGTGGCTATTTCAAGAGGAAACAAACCACAAAGACAGAACTTAGAACTACTTTATTTTGTCAAGTTTCAAGGAGCTAGCACAAACCGTGTTTGATTTAGACTTAAAAACCACATCTATCTGTATAGGAGGAAATAGAGTGAAACCTAAAAATTCAAACTGTTACTGGTAACGAACGCTTCATCCTAGAAGAGTGAAAATTGGGCAGCTAAGTGGACTTAGTGAACTGATCAGTTTCAAGGAGCTAGCACAAACCGTGTTTGATTTAGACTTAAAAAACACATCTATCTGTATAGGAGGAAATAGAGTGAAACCTAAAAATTCAAACTGTTACTGGTAACGAACGCTTCATCCTAGAAGAGTGAAAATTGGGCAGCTAAGTGGACTTAGTGAACTGATCATTACCACAGAGATCATCAAGGTCGGATGAAAAAAAATTTGCCGAGTATTCAGAAAACCAGTAGTATTTTGGAAGCTTGGCACACCTTTCCAATAAAGGTGTTTTACGCAGTCTTTGCTTGTGGCTAATTCAAGAGGAAACAAACCACAAAGACAGAACTTAGAACTACTTTATTTTGTCAAGTTTCAAGGAGCTAGCACAAACCGTGTTTGATTTAGACTTAAAAAACACATCTATCTGTATAGGAGGAAATAGAGTGAAACCTAAAAATTAAAACTGTTACTGGTAACGAATGCTTCATCCTAGAAGAGTGAAAATTGGGCAGCTAAGTGGACTTAGTGAACTGATCATTACCACAGAGATCATCAAGGTCGGATGAAAAAAATTTGCCGAGTATTCAGAAAACCAGTAGTATTTGGAAGCTTGGAACACCTTTCCAATAAAGGTGTTTTACGCAGTCTTTGCTTGTGGCTATTTCAAGAGGAAACAAACACAAAGACAGAACTTAGAACTACTTTATTTTGTCAAGTTTCAAGGAGCTAGCGCAAACCGTGTTTGATTTAGACTTAAAAAACACATCTATCTGTATAGGAGAAAATAGAGTGAAACCTAAAAATTCAAACTGTTACTGGTAACGAACGCTTCATCCTAGAAGAGTGAAAGTTGGGCAGCTAAGTGGACTTAGTGAACTGATCATTACCACAGAGATCATCAAGGTCCGATGAAAAAAAATTTGCCGAGTATTCAGAAAACCAGTAGTATTTTGGAAGCTTGGAACACCTTTCCAATGAATGTGTTTTACGCAGTATTTGCTTGTGGCTATTTCAAGAGGAAACAAACCACAAAGACAGAACTTAGAACTACTTTATTTTGTCAAGTTTCAAGGAGCTAGCACAAACCGTGTTTGATTTAGACTTAAAAAACACATCTATCTGTATAGGAGGAAATAGAGTGAAATCTAAAAATTCAAACTGTTACTGGTAACGAACGCGTCATTCTAGAAGAGTGAAAATTGGGCAGCTAAGTAGACTTAGTGAACTGATCATTACCACAGAGATCATCAAGGTCGGATGAAAAAAAATTTGCCGAGTATTCAGAAAACCAGTAGTATTTTGGAAGCTTGGCACACCTTTCCAATGAAAGTGTTTTACGCAGTGTTTGCTTGTGGCTATTTCAAGAGGAAACAAACCACAAAGACAGAACTTAGAACTACTTTATTTTGTCAAGTTTCAAGGAGCTAGCACAAACCGTGTTTGATTTAGACTTAAAAAACTCATCTATCTGTATAGGAGGAAATAGAGTGAAACCTAAAAATTCAAACTGTTACTGGTAACGAACGCTTCATCCTAGAAGAGTGAAAATTGGGCAGCTAAGTGGACTTAGTGAACTGATCATTACCACAGAGATCATCAAGGTCGGATGAAAAAAAATTTGCCGAGTATTCAGAAAACCAGTAGTATTTTGGAAGCTTGGAACACCTTTCCAATAAAGGTGTTTTACGCAGTGTTTGCTTGTGGCTATTTCAAGGGGAAACAAACCACAAAGACAGAACTTAGAACTACTTTATTTTGTCAAGTTTCAAGGAGCTAGCACAAACCGTGTTTGATTTAGACTTAAAAAACACATCTATCTGTATAGGAGGAAATAGAGTGAAACCTAAAAATTCAAACTGTTACTGGTAACGAACGCTTCATCCTAGAAGAGTGAAAATTGGGCAGCTAAGTGGACTTAGTGAACTGATCATTACCACAGAGATCATCAAGGTCGGATGAAAAAAAATTTGCCGAGTATTCAGAAAACCAATAGTATTTTGGAAGCTTGGCACACCTTTCCAATGAAGGTGTTTTACGCAGTGTTTGCTTGTGGCTATTTCAAGAGGAAACAAACCACAAAGACAGAACTTAGAACTACTTTATTTTGTCAAGTTTCAAGGAGCTAGCACAAACCGTGTTTGATTTAGACTTAAAAAACACATCTATCTGTATAGGAGGAAATAGAGTGAAACCTAAAAATTCAAACTGTTACTGGTAACGAACGCTTCATCCTAGAAGAGTGAAAATTGGGCAGCTAAGTGGACTTAGTGAACTGATCATTACCACAGAGATCATCAAGGTCGGATGAAAAAAAATTTGCCGAGTATTCAGAAAACCAGTAGTATTTTGGAAGCTTGGCACACCTTTCCAATGAAGGTGTTTTACGCAGTGTTTGCTTGTGGCTATTTCAAGAGGAAACAAACCACAAAGACAGAACTTAGAACTACTTTATTTTGTCAAGTTTCAAGGAGCTAGCACAAACCGTGTTTGATTTAGACTTAAAAAACACATCTATCTGTATAGGAGGAAATAGAGTGAAACCTAAAAATTCAAACTGTTACTGGTAACGAACGCTTCATCCCAGAAGAGTGAAAATTGGGCAGCTAAGTGGAATTAGTGAACTGATCATTACCAGAGAGATCATCAAGGTAGGATGAAAAAAAATTTGCCGAGTATTCAGAAAACCAGTAGTATTTTGGAAGCTTGGCACACCTTTCCAATGAAGATGTTTTTACGCAGTGTTTGCTTGTGGCTATTTCAAGAGGAAACAAACCACAAAGACAGAACTTAGAACTACTTTATTTTGTCAAGTTTCAAGGAGCTAGCACAAACCGTGTTTGATTTAGACTTAAAAAACACATCTATCTGTATAGGAGGAAATAGAGTGAAACCTAAAAATTCAAGCTGTTACTGGTAACGAACGCTTCATCCTAGAAGAGTGAAAATTGGGCAGCTAAGTGGACTTAGTGAACTGATCATTACCACAGAGATCATCAAGGTCGGATGAAAAAAAAATTTGCCGAGTATTCAGAAAAGCAGTAGTATTTTGGAAGCTTGGCACACCTTTCCAATGAAGGTGTTTTACGCAGTGTTTGCTTGTGGCTATTTCAAGAGGAAACAAACCACAAAGACAGAACTTAGAACTACTTTATTTTGTCAAGTTTCAAGGAGCTAGCACAAACCGTGTTTGATTTAGACTTAAAAAACACATCTATCTGTATAGGAGGAAATAGAGTGAAACCTAAAAATTCAAACTGTTACTGGTAACGAACGCTTCATCCTAGAAGAGTGAAAATTGGGCAGCTAAGTGGACTTAGTGAACTGATCATTACCACAGAGATCATCAAGGTCGGATGAAAAAAAATTTGCCGAGTATTCAGAAAACCAGTAGTATTTGGAAGCTTGGACACCTTTCCAATAAAGGTGTTTTACGCAGTCTTTGCTTGTGGCTATTTCAAGAGGAAACAAACCACAAAGACAGAACTTAGAACTACTTTATTTTGTCAAGTTTCAAGGAGCTAGCGCAAACCGTGTTTGATTTAGACTTAAAAAACACATCTATCTGTATAGGAGAAAATAGAGTGAAACCTAAAAATTCAAACTGTTACTGGTAACGAACGCTTCATCCTAGAAGAGTGAAAGTTGGGCAGCTAAGTGGACTTAGTGAACTGATCATTACCACAGAGATCATCAAGGTCCGATGAAAAAAAATTTGCCGAGTATTCAGAAAACCAGTAGTATTTTGGAAGCTTGGAACACCTTTCCAATGAATGTGTTTTACGCAGTATTTGCTTGTGGCTATTTCAAGAGGAAACAAACCACAAAGACAGAACTTAGAACTACTTTATTTTGTCAAGTTTCAAGGAGCTAGCACAAACCGTGTTTGATTTAGACTTAAAAAACACATCTATCTGTATAGGAGGAAATAGAGTGAAATCTAAAAA
Source organism: Callospermophilus lateralis (assembly GCF_048772815.1). NCBI lineage: Eukaryota > Metazoa > Chordata > Mammalia > Rodentia > Sciuridae > Callospermophilus > Callospermophilus lateralis. Next base: position 7,570 of record NW_027513392.1, read on the forward strand.
TTCAAACTGTTACTGGTAACGAACGCTTCATTCTAGAAGAGTGAAAATTGGGCAGCTAAGTAGACTTAGTGAACTGATCATTACCACAGAGATCATCAAGGTCGGATGAAAAAAAATTTGCCGAGTATTCAGAAAACCAGTAGTATTTTGGAAGCTTGGCACACCTTTCCAATGAAAGTGTTTTACGCAGTGTTTGCTTGTGGCTATTTCAAGAGGAAACAAACCACAAAGACAGAACTTAGAACTACTTTATTTTGTCAAGTTTCAAGGAGCTAGCACAAACCGTGTTTGATTTAGACTTAAAAAACTCATCTATCTGTATAGGAGGAAATAGAGTGAAACCTAAAAATTCAAACTGTTACTGGTAACGAACGCTTCATCCTAGAAGAGTGAAAATTGGGCAGCTAAGTGGACTTAGTGAACTGATCATTACCACAGAGATCATCAAGGTCGGATGAAAAAAAATTTGCCGAGTATTCAGAAAACCAGTAGTATTTTGGAAGCTTGGAACACCTTTCCAATAAAGGTGTTTTACGCAGTGTTTGCTTGTGGCTATTTCAAGGGGAAACAAACCACAAAGACAGAACTTAGAACCACTTTATTTTGTCAAGTTTCAAGGAGCTAGCACAAACCGTGTTTGATTTAGACTTAAAAAACACATCTATCTGTATAGGAGGAAATAGAGTGAAACCTAAAAATTCAAACTGTTACTGGTAACGAACGCTTCATCCTAGAAGAGTGAAATGTGGGCAGCTAAGTGGACTTAGTGAACTGATCATTACCACAGAGATCATCAAGGTCGGATGAAAAAAAATTTGCCGAGTATTCAGAAAACCAATAGTATTTTGGAAGCTTGGCACACCTTTCCAATGAAGGTGTTTTACGCAGTGTTTGCTTGTGGCTATTTCAAGAGGAAACAAACCACAAAGACAGAACTTAGAACTACTTTATTTTGTCAAGTTTCAAGGAGCTAGCACAAACCGTGTTTGATTTAGACTTAAAAAACACATCTATCTGTATAGGAGGAAATAGAGTGAAACCTAAAAATTCAAACTGTTACTGGTAACGAACGCTTCATCCTAGAAGAGTGAAAATTGGGCAGCTAAGTGGACTTAGTGAACTGATCATTACCACAGAGATCATCAAGGTCGGATGAAAAAAAATTTGCCGAGTATTCAGAAAACCAGTAGTATTTTGGAAGCTTGGCACACCTTTCCAATGAAGGTGTTTTACGCAGTGTTTGCTTGTGGCTATTTCAAGAGGAAACAAACCACAAAGACAGAACTTAGAACTACTTTATTTTGTCAAGTTTCAAGGAGCTAGCACAAACCGTGTTTGATTTAGACTTAAAAAACACATCTATCTGTATAGGAGGAAATAGAGTGAAACCTAAAAATTCAAACTGTTACTGGTAACGAACGCTTCATCCTAGAAGAGTGAAAATTGGGCAGCTAAGTGGACTTAGTGAACTGATCATTACCACAGAGATCATCAAGGTCGGATGAAAAAAAATTTGCCGAGTATTCAGAAAACCAGTAGTATTTTGGAAGCTTGGCACACCTTTCCAATGAATGTGTTTTACGCAGTCTTTGCTTGTGGCTATTTCAAGAGGAAACAAACCACAAAGACAGAACTTAGAACTACTTTATTTTGTCAAGTTTCAAGGAGCTAACACAAACCGTGTTTGATTTAGACTTAAAAAAACACATCTATCTGTATAGGAGGAAATAGAGTGAAACCTAAAAATTCAAACTGTTACTGGTAACGAACGCTTCATCCTAGAAGAGTGAAAATTGGGCAGCTAAGTGGACTTAGTGAACTGATCATTACCACAGAGATCATCAAGGTCGGATGAAAAAAAATTTGCCGAGTATTCAGAAAACCAGTAGTATTTTGGAAGCTTGGCACACCTTTCCAATAAAGGTGTTTTACGCAGTGTTTGCTTGTGGCTATTTCAAGAGGAAACAAACCACAAAGACAGAACTTAGAACTACTTTATTTTCTCAAGTTTCATGGAGCTAGAACAAACCGTGTTTGATTTAGACTTAAAAAACACATCTATCTGTATAGGAGGAAATACTGTGAAACATAAAATTCAAACTGTTACTGGTAAAGAACGCTTCATCCTAGAAGAGTGAAAGTTGGGCAGCTAAGTGGACTTAGTGAACTGATCATTACCACAGAGATCATCAAGGTCGGATGAAAAAAAATTTGCCGAGTATTCAGAAAACCAGTAGTATTTTGGAAGCTTGGAACACCTTTCCAATGAATGTGTTTTACGCAGTCTTTGCTTGTGGCTATTTCAAGAGGAAACAAACCACAAAGACAGAACTTAGAACTACTTTATTTTGTCAAGTTTCAAGGAGCTAGCACAAACCGTGTTTGATTTAGACTTAAAAAACACATCTATCTGTATAGGAGAAAATACAGTGAAACCTAAAAATTCAAACTGTTACTGGTAACGAACGCTTCATCCTAGAAGAGTGAAAATTGGGCAGCTAAGTGGACTTAGTGAACTGATCATTACCACAGAGATCATCAAGGTCGGATGAAAAAAAAATTGCCGAGTATTCAGAAAACCAGTAGTATTTTGGAAGCTTGGAACACCTTTCCAATGAATGTGTTTTACGCAGTCTTTGCTTGTGGCTATTTCAAGAGGAAACAAACCACAAAGACAGAACTTAGAACTACTTTATTTTGTCAAGTTTCAAGGAGCTAGCACAAACCGTGTTTGATTTAGACTTAAAAAACACATCTATCTGTATAGGAGGAAATAGAGTGAAACCTAAAAATTCAAACTGTTACTGGTAACGAACGCTTCATCCTAGAAGAGTGAAAATTGGGCAGCTAAGTGGACTTAGTGAACTGATCATTACCACAGAGATCATCAAGGTCGGATGAAAAAAAATTTGCCGAGTATTCAGAAAACCAGTAGTATTTTGGAAGCTTGGAACACCTTTCCAATAAAGGTGTTTTACGCTGTGTTTGCTTGTGGCTATTTCAAGAGGAAGCAAACCACAAAGACAGAACTTAGAACTACTTTATTTTGTCAAGTTTCAAGGAGCTAGCACAAACTGTGTTTGATTTAGACTTAAAAAACACATCCATCTGTATAGGAGGAAATAGAGTGAAACCTAAAAATTCAAACTGTTACTGGTAACGAACGCTTCATCCTAGAAGAGTGAAAATTCGGCAGCTAAGTGGACTTAGTGAACTGATCATTACCACTGAGATCATCAAGGTCGGATGAAAAAAAATTTGCCGAGTATTCAGAAAACCAGTAGTATTTTGGAAGCTTGGCACACCTTTCCAATGAAGGTGTTTTACGCAGTGTTTGCTTGTGGCTATTTCAAGAGGAAACAATTCACAAAGACAGAACTTAGAACTACTTTATTTTTTCAAGTTTCAAGAAGCTAGCACAAACCGTGTTTGATTTAGACTTAAAAACACATCTATCTGTATAGGAGGAAATAGAGTGAAACCTAAAAATTCAAACTGTTACTGGTAACGAACGCTTCATACTAGAAGAGTGAAAATTGGGCAGCTAAGTGGACTTAGTGAACTGATCATTACCACAGAGATCATCAAGGTCGGATGAAAAAAAATTTGCCGAGTATTCAGAAAACCAGTAGTATTTTGGAAGCTTGGAACACCTTTCCAATAAAGGTGTTTTACGCTGTGTTTGCTTGTGGCTATTTCAAAAGGAAGCAAACCACAAAGACAGAACTTAGAACTACTTTATTTTGTCAAGTTTCAAGGAGCTAGCACAAACCGTGTTTGATTTAGACTTAAAAAACACATCCATCTGTATAGGAGGAAATAGAGTGAAACCTAAAAATTCAAACTGTTACTGGTAACGAACGCTTCATCCTAGAAGAGTGAAAATTGGGCAGCTAAGTGGACTTAGTGAACTGATCATTACCACAGATATCATCAAGGTCGGATGAAAAAAAATTTGCCGAGTATTCAGAAAACCAGTAGTATTTTGGAAGCTTGGCACACCTTTCCAATGAAGGTGTTTTACGCAGTGTTTGCTTGTGGCTATTTCAAGAGGAAACAAACCACAAAGACAGAACTTAGAACTACTTTATTTTGTCAAGTTTCAAGGAGCTAGCACAAACCGTGTTTGATTTAGACTTAAAAAACACATCTATCTGTATAGGAGGAAATAGAGTGAAACCTAAAAATTCAAACTGTTACTGGTAACGAACGCTTCATACTAGAAGAGTGAAAATTGGGCAGCTAAGTGGACTTAGTGAACTGATCATTACCATAGAGATCATCAAGGTCGGATGAAAAAAAATTTGCCGAGTATTCAGAAAACCAGTAGTATTTTGGAAGCTTGGAACACCTTTCCAATGAATATGTTTTACGCAGTCTTTGCTTGTGGCTATTTCAAGAGGAAACAAACCACAAAGACAGAACTTAGAACTACTTTATTTTGTCAAGTTTCAAGGAGCTAGCACAAACCGTGTTTGATTTAGACTTAAAAAACACATCTATCTGTATAGGAGGAAATAGAGTGAAACCTAAAAATTCAAACTGTTACTGGTAACGAACGCTTCATCCTAGAAGAGTGAAAATTGGGCAGCTAAGTGGACTTAATGAACTGATCATTACCACAGAGATCATCAAGGTCGGATGAAAAAAAATTTGCCGAGTATTCAGAAAACCAGTAGTATTTTGGAAGCTTGGCACACCTTTCCAATAAAGGTGTTTTACGCAGTCTTTGCTTGTGGCTATTTCAAGAGGAAACAAACCACAAAAAAAGAACTTAGAACTACTTTATTTTGTCAAGTTTCAAGGAGGTAGCACAAACCGTGTTTGATTTAGACTTAAAAAACACATCTATCTGTATAGGAGGAAATAGAGTGAAACCTAAAAATTCAAACTGTTACTGGTAACGAACGCTTCATCCTAGAACAGTGAAAATTGGGCAGCTAAGTGGACTTAGTGAACTGATCATTACCACAGAGATCATCAAGGTCGGATGAAAAAAAATTTGCCGAGTATTCAGAAAACCAGTAGTATTTTGGAAGCTTGGAACACCTTTCCAATAAAGGTGTTTTACGCTGTGTTTGCTTGTGGCTATTTCAAGAGGAAGCAAACCACAAAGACAGAACTTAGAACTACTTTATTTTGTCAAGTTTCAAGGAGCTAGCACAAACTGTGTTTGATTTAGACTTAAAAAACACATCCATCTGTATAGGAGGAAATAGAGTGAAACCTAAAAATTCAAACTGTTACTGGTAACGAACGCTTCATCCTAGAAGAGTGAAAATTGGGCAGCTAAGTGGACTTAGTGAACTGATCATTACCACTGAGATCATCAAGGTCGGATGAAAAAAAATTTGCCGAGTATTCAGAAAACCAGTAGTATTTTGGAAGCTTGGCACACCTTTCCAATGAAGGTGTTTTACGCAGTGTTTGCTTGTGGCTATTTCAAGAGGAAACAATTCACAAAGACAGAACTTAGAACTACTTTATTTTTTCAAGTTTCAAGAAGCTAGCACAAACCGTGTTTGATTTAGACTTAAAAACACATCTATCTGTATAGGAGGAAATAGAGTGAAACCTAAAATTCAAACTGTTACTGGTAACGAACGCTTCATACTAGAAGAGTGAAAATTGGGCAGCTAAGTGGACTTAGTGAACTGATCATTACCACAGAGATCATCAAGGTCGGATGAAAAAAAATTTGCCGAGTATTCAGAAAACCAGTAGTATTTTGGAAGCTTGGAACACCTTTCCAATAAAGGTGTTTTACGCTGTGTTTGCTTGTGGCTATTTCAAAAGGAAGCAAACCACAAAGACAGAACTTAGAACTACTTTATTTTGTCAAGTTTCAAGGAGCTAGCACAAACCGTGTTTGATTTAGACTTAAAAAACACATCCATCTGTATAGGAGGAAATAGAGTGAAACCTAAAAATTCAAACTGTTACTGGTAACGAACGCTTCATCCTAGAAGAGTGAAAATTGGGCAGCTAAGTGGACTTAGTGAACTGATCATTACCACAGAGATCATCAAGGTCGGATGAAAAAAAATTTGCCGAGTATTCAGAAAACCAGTAGTATTTTGGAAGCTTGGCACACCTTTCCAATGAAGGTGTTTTACGCAGTGCTTGCTTGTGGCTATTTCAAGAGGAAACAAACCACAAAGACAGAACTTAGAACTACTTTATTTTGTCAAGTTTCAAGGAGCTAGCACAAACCGTGTTTGATTTAGACTTAAAAAACACATCTATCTGTATAGGAGGAAATAGAGTGAAACCTAAAAATTCAAACTGTTACTGGTAACGAACGCTTCATACTAGAAGAGTGAAAATTGGGCAGCTAAGTGGACTTAGTGAACTGATCATTACCATAGAGATCATCAAGGTCGGATGAAAAAAAATTTGCCGAGTATTCAGAAAACCAGTAGTATTTTGGAAGCTTGGAACACCTTTCCAATGAATGTGTTTTACGCAGTCTTTGCTTGTGGCTATTTCAAGAGGAAACAAACCACAAAGACAGAACTTAGAACTACTTTATTTTGTCAAGTTTCAAGGAGCTAGCACAAACCGTGTTTGATTTAGACTTAAAAAACACATCTATCTGTATAGGAGGAAATAGAGTGAAACCTAAAAATTCAAACTGTTACTGGTAACGAACGCTTCATCCTAGAAGAGTGAAAATTGGGCAGCTAAGTGGACTTAATGAACTGATCATTACCACAGAGATCATCAAGTTCGGATGAAAAAAAATTTGCCGAGTCTTCAGAAAACCAGTAGTATTTTGGAAGCTTGGCACACCTTTCCAATAAAGGTGTTTTACGCAGTCTTTGCTTGTGGCTATTTCAAGAGGAAACAAACCACAAAAATAGAACTTAGAACTACTTTATTTTGTCAAGTTTCAAGGAGCTAGCACAAACCGTGTTTGATTTAGACTTAAAAAACACATCTATCTCTATAGGAGGAAATAGAGTGAAACCTAAAAATTCAAACTGTTACTGGTAACGAACGCTTCATCCTAGAACAGTGAAAATTGGGCAGCTAAGTGGACTTAGTGAACTGATCATTACCACAGAGATCATCAAGGTCGGATGAAAAAAAATTTGCCGAGTATTCAGAAAACCAGTAGTATTTTGGAAGCTTGGAACACCTTTCCAATAAAGGTGTTTTACGCAGTCTTTGCTTGTGGCTATTTCAAGAGGAAACAAACCACAAAAATAGAACTTAGAACTACTTTATTTTGTCAAGTTTCAAGGAGCTAGCACAAACCGTGTTTGATTTAGACTTAAAAAACACATCTATCTGTATAGGAGGAAATAGAGTGAAACCTAAAAATTCAAACTGTTACTGGTAACGAACGCTTCATCCTAGAACAGTGAAAATTGGGCAGCTAAGTGGACTTAGTGAACTGATCATTACCACAGAGATCATCAAGGTCGGATGAAAAAAAATTTGCCGAGTATTCAGAAAACCAGTAGTATTTTGGAAGCTTGGCACACCTTTCCAATAAAGGTGTTTTACGCAGTCTTTGCTTGTGGCTATTTCAAGAGGAAACAAACCACAAAAAAAGAACTTAGAACTACTTTATTTTGTCAAGTTTCAAGGAGCTAGCACAAACCGTGTTTGATTTAGACTTAAAAAACACATCTATCTGTATAGGAGGAAATAGAGTGAAACCTAAAAATTCAAACTGTTACTGGTAACGAACGCTTCATCCTAGAACAGTGAAAATTGGGCAGCTAAGTGGACTTAGTGAACTGATCATTACCACAGAGATCATCAAGGTCGGATGAAAAAAAATTTGCCGAGTATTCAGAAAACCAGTAGTATTTTGGAAGCTTGGAACACCTTTCCAATAAAGGTGTTTTACGCTGTGTTTGCTTGTGGCTATTTCAAGAGGAAGCAAACCACAAAGACAGAACTTAGAACTACTTTATTTTGTCAAGTTTCAAGGAGCTAGCACAAACCGTGTTTGATTTAGACTTAAAAAACACATCCATCTGTATAGGAGGAAATAGAGTGAAACCTAAAAATTCAAACTGTTACTGGTAACGAACGCTTCATCCTAGAAGAGTGAAAATTGGGCAGCTAAGTGGACTTAGTGAACTGATCATTACCACTGAGATCATCAAGGTCGGATGAAAAAAAATTTGCCGAGTATTCAGAAAACCAGTAGTATTTTGGAAGCTTGGCACACCTTTCCAATGAAGGTGTTTTACGCAGTGTTTGCTTGTGGCTATTTCAAGAGGAAACAATTCACAAAGACAGAACTTAGAACTACTTTATTTTTTCAAGTTTCAAGAAGCTAGCACAAACCGTGTTTGATTTAGACTTAAAAACACATCTATCTGTATAGGAGGAAATAGAGTGAAACCTAAAAATTCAAACTGTTACTGGTAACGAACGCTTCATACTAGAAGAGTGAAAATTGGGCAGCTAAGTGGACTTAGTGAACTGATCATTACCACAGAGATCATCAAGGTCGGATGAAAAAAAATTTGCCGAGTATTCAGAAAACCAGTAGTATTTTGGAAGCTTGGAACACCTTTCCAATAAAGGTGTTTTACGCTGTGTTTGCTTGTGGCTATTTCAAAAGGAAGCAAACCACAAAGACAGAACTTAGAACTACTTTATTTTGTCAAGTTTCAAGGAGCTAGCACAAACCGTGTTTGATTTAGACTTAAAAAACACATCCATCTGTATAGGAGGAAATAGAGTGAAACCTAAAAATTCAAACTGTTACTGGTAACGAACGCTTCATCCTAGAAGAGTGAAAATTGGGCAGCTAAGTGGACTTAGTGAACTGATCATTACCACAGATATCATCAAGGTCGGATGAAAAAAAATTTGCCGAGTATTCAGAAAACCAGTAGTATTTTGGAAGCTTGGCACACCTTTCCAATGAAGGTGTTTTACGCAGTGCTTGCTTGTGGCTATTTCAAGAGGAAACAAACCACAAAGACAGAACTTAGAACTACTTTATTTTGTCAAGTTTCAAGGAGCTAGCACAAACCGTGTTTGATTTAGACTTAAAAAACACATCTATCTGTATAGGAGGAAATAGAGTGAAACCTAAAAATTCAAACTGTTACTGGTAACGAACGCTTCATACTAGAAGAGTGAAAATTGGGCAGCTAAGTGGACTTAGTGAACTGATCATTACCATAGAGATCATCAAGGTCGGATGAAAAAAAATTTGCCGAGTATTCAGAAAACCAGTAGTATTTTGGAAGCTTGGAACACCTTTCCAATGAATGTGTTTTACGCAGTCTTTGCGTGTGGCTATTTCAAGAGGAAACAAACCACAAAGACAGAACTTAGAACTACTTTATTTTGTCAAGTTTCAAGGAGCTAGCACAAACCGTGTTTGATTTAGACTTAAAAAACACATCTATCTGTATAGGAGGAAATAGAGTGAAACCTAAAAATTCAAACTGTTACTGGTAACGAACGCTTCATCCTAGAAGAGTGAAAATTGGGCAGCTAAGTGGACTTAATGAACTGATCATTACCACAGAGATCATCAAGGTCGGATGAAAAAAAATTTGCCGAGTCTTCAGAAAACCAGTAGTATTTTGGAAGCTTGGCACACCTTTCCAATAAAGGTGTTTTACGCAGTGTTTGCTTGTGGCTATTTCAAGAGGAAACAAACCACAAAAATAGAACTTAGAACTACTTTATTTTGTCAAGTTTCAAGGAGCTAGCACAAACCGTGTTTGATTTAGACTTAAAAAACACATCTATCTCTATAGGAGGAAATAGAGTGAAACCTAAAAATTCAAACTGTTACTGGTAACGAACGCTTCATCCTAGAACAGTGAAAATTGGGCAGCTAAGTGGACTTAGTGAACTGATCATTACCACAGAGATCATCAAGGTCGGATGAAAAAAAATTTGCCGAGTATTCAGAAAACCAGTAGTATTTTGGAAGCTTGGAACACCTTTCCAATAAAGGTGTTTTACGCAGTCTTTGCTTGTGGCTATTTCAAGAGGAAACAAACCACAAAAATAGAACTTAGAACTACTTTATTTTGTCAAGTTTCAAGGAGCTAGCACAAACCGTGTTTGATTTAGACTTAAAAAACACATCTATCTGTATAGGAGGAAATAGAGTGAAACCTAAAAATTCAAACTGTTACTGGTAACGAACGCTTCATCCTAGAACAGTGAAAATTGGGCAGCTAAGTGGACTTAGTGAACTGATCATTACCACAGAGATCATCAAGGTCGGATGAAAAAAAATTTGCCGAGTATTCAGAAAACCAGTAGTATTTTGGAAGCTTGGCACACCTTTCCAATAAAGGTGTTTTACGCAGTCTTTGCTTGTGGCTATTTCAAGAGGAAACAAACCACAAAAAAAGAACTTAGAACTACTTTATTTTGTCAAGTTTCAAGGAGCTAGCACAAACCGTGTTTGATTTAGACTTAAAAAACACATCTATCTGTATAGGAGGAAATAGAGTGAAACCTAAAAATTCAAACTGTTACTGGTAACGAACGCTTCATCCTAGAACAGTGAAAATTGGGCAGCTAAGTGGACTTAGTGAACTGATCATTACCACAGAGATCATCAAGGTCGGATGAAAAAAAATTTGCCGAGTATTCAGAAAACCAGTAGTATTTTGGAAGCTTGGAACACCTTTCCAATAAAGGTGTTTTACGCTGTGTTTGCTTGTGGCTATTTCAAAAGGAAGCAAACCACAAAGACAGAACTTAGAACTACTTTATTTTGTCAAGTTTCAAGGAGCTAGCACAAACCGTGTTTGATTTAGACTTAAAAAACACATCCATCTGTATAGGAGGAAATAGAGTGAAACCTAAAAATTCAAACTGTTACTGGTAACAAACGCTTCATCCTAGAAGAGTGAAAATTGGGCAGCTAAGTGGACTTAGTGAACGGATCATTACCACAGATATCATCAAGGTCGGATGAAAAAAAATTTGCCGAGTATTCAGAAAACCAGTAGTATTTTGGAAGCTTGGCACACCTTTCCAATGAAGGTGTTTTACGCAGTGCTTGCTTGTGGCTATTTCAAGAGGAAACAAACCACAAAGACAGAACTTAGAACTACTTTATTTTGTCAAGTTTCAAGGAGCTAGCACAAACCGTGTTTGATTTAGACTTAAAAAACACATCTATCTGTATAGGAGGAAATAGAGTGAAACCTAAAAATTCAAACTGTTACTGGTAACGAACGCTTCATACTAGAAGAGTGAAAATTGGGCAGCTAAGTGGACTTAGTGAACTGATCATTACCATAGAGATCATCAAGGTCGGATGAAAAAAAATTTGCCGAGTATTCAGAAAACCAGTAGTATTTTGGAAGCTTGGAACACCTTTCCAATGAATGTGTTTTACGCAGTCTTTGCTTGTGGCTATTTCAAGAGGAAACAAACCACAAAGACAGAACTTAGAACTACTTTATTTTGTCAAGTTTCAAGGAGCTAGCACAAACCGTGTTTGATTTAGACTTAAAAAACACATCTATCTGTATAGGAGGAAATAGAGTGAAACCTAAAAATTCAAACTGTTACTGGTAACGAACGCTTCATCCTAGAAGAGTGAAAATTGGGCAGCTAAGTGGACTTAATGAACTGATCATTACCACAGAGATCATCAAGGTCGGATGAAAAAAAATTTGCCGAGTCTTCAGAAAACCAGTAGTATTTTGGAAGCTTGGCACACCTTTCCAATAAAGGTGTTTTACGCAGTCTTTGCTTGTGGCTATTTCAAGAGGAAACAAACCACAAAAATAGAACTTAGAACTACTTTATTTTGTCAAGTTTCAAGGAGCTAGCACAAACCGTGTTTGATTTAGACTTAAAAAACACATCTATCTCTATAGGAGGAAATAGAGTGAAACCTAAAAATTCAAACTGTTACTGGTAACGAACGCTTCATCCTAGAACAGTGAAAATTGGGCAGCTAAGTGGACTTAGTGAACTGATCATTACCACAGAGATCATCAAGGTCGGATGAAAAAAAATTTGCCGAGTATTCAGAAAACCAGTAGTATTTTGGAAGCTTGGAACACCTTTCCAATAAAGGTGTTTTACGCAGTCTTTGCTTGTGGCTATTTCAAGAGGAAACAAACCACAAAAATAGAACTTAGAACTACTTTATTTTGTCAAGTTTCAAGGAGCTAGCACAAACCGTGTTTGATTTAGACTTAAAAAACACATCTATCTGTATAGGAGGAAATAGAGTGAAACCTAAAAATTCAAACTGTTACTGGTAACGAACGCTTCATCCTAGAACAGTGAAAATTGGGCAGCTAAGTGGACTTAGTGAACTGATCATTACCACAGAGATCATCATGGTCGGATGAAAAAAAATTTGCCGAGTATTCAGAAAACCAGTAGTATTTTGGAAGCTTGGCACACCTTTCCAATAAAGGTGTTTTACGCAGTCTTTGCTTGTGGCTATTTCAAGAGGAAACAAACCACAAAGACAGAACTTAGAACTACTTTATTTTGTCAAGTTTCAAGGAGCTAGCACAAACCGTGTTTGATTTAGACTTAAAAAACACATCTATCTGTATAGGAGGAAATAGAGTGAAACCTAAAAATTCAAACTGTTACTGGTAACGAACGCTTCATCCTAGAACAGTGAAAATTGGGCAGCTAAGTGGACTTAGTGAACTGATCATTACCACAGAGATCATCAAGGTCGGATGAAAAAAAATTTGCCGAGTATTCAGAAAACCAGTAGTATTTTGGAAGCTTGGAACACCTTTCCAATAAAGGTGTTTTACGCTGTGTTTGCTTGTGGCTATTTCAAAAGGAAGCAAACCACAAAGACAGAACTTAGAACTACTTTATTTTGTCAAGTTTCAAGGAGCTAGCACAAACCGTGTTTGATTTAGACTTAAAAAACACATCCATCTGTATAGGAGGAAATAGAGTGAAACCTAAAAATTCAAACTGTTACTGGTAACGAACGCTTCATCCTAGAAGAGTGAAAATTGGGCAGCTAAGTGGACTTAGTGAACTGATCATTACCACAGATATCATCAAGGTCGGATGAAAAAAAATTTGCCGAGTATTCAGAAAACCAGTAGTATTTTGGAAGCTTGGCACACCTTTCCAATGAAGGTGTTTTACGCAGTGCTTGCTTGTGGCTATTTCAAGAGGAAACAAACCACAAAGACAGAACTTAGAACTACTTTATTTTGTCAAGTTTCAAGGAGCTAGCACAAACCGTGTTTGATTTAGACTTAAAAAACACATCTATCTGTATAGGAGGAAATAGAGTGAAACCTAAAAATTCAAACTGTTACTGGTAACGAACGCTTCATACTAGAAGAGTGAAAATTGGGCAGCTAAGTGGACTTAGTGAACTGATCATTACCATAGAGATCATCAAGGTCGGATGAAAAAAAATTTGCCGAGTATTCAGAAAACCAGTAGTATTTTGGAAGCTTGGAACACCTTTCCAATGAATGTGTTTTACGCAGTCTTTGCTTGTGGCTATTTCAAGAGGAAACAAACCACAAAGACAGAACTTAGAACTACTTTATTTTGTCAAGTTTCAAGGAGCTAGCACAAACCGTGTTTGATTTAGACTTAAAAAACACATCTATCTGTATAGGAGGAAATAGAGTGAAACCTAAAAATTCAAACTGTTACTGGTAACGAACGCTTCATCCTAGAAGAGTGAAAATTGGGCAGCTAAGTGGACTTAATGAACTGATCATTACCACAGAGATCATCAAGGTCGGATGAAAAAAAATTTGCCGAGTATTCAGAAAACCAGTTGTATTTTGGAAGCTTGGCACACCTTTCCAATAAAGGTGTTTTACGCAGTCTTTGCTTGTGGCTATTTCAAGAGGAAACAAACCACAAAAATAGAACTTAGAACTACTTTATTTTGTCAAGTTTCAAGGAGCTAGCACAAACCGTGTTTGATTTAGACTTAAAAAACACATCTATCTCTATAGGAGGAAATAGAGTGAAACCTAAAAATTCAAACTGTTACTGGTAACGAACGCTTCATCCTAGAACAGTGAAAATTGGGCAGCTAAGTGGACTTAGTGAACTGATCATTACCACAGAGATCATCAAGGTCGGATGAAAAAAAATTTGCCGAGTATTCAGAAAACCAGTAGTATTTTGGAAGCTTGGAACACCTTTCCAATAAAGGTGTTTTACGCAGTCTTTGCTTGTGGCTATTTCAAGAGGAAACAAACCACAAAAATAGAACTTAGAACTACTTTATTTTGTCAAGTTTCAAGGAGCTAGCACAAACCGTGTTTGATTTAGACTTAAAAAACACATCTATCTGTATAGGAGGAAATAGAGTGAAACCTAAAAATTCAAACTGTTACTGGTAACGAACGCTTCATCCTAGAACAGTGAAAATTGGGCAGCTAAGTGGACTTAGTGAACTGATCATTACCACAGAGATCATCAAGGTCGGATGAAAAAAAATTTGCCGAGTATTCAGAAAACCAGTAGTATTTTGGAAGCTTGGCACACCTTTCCAATAAAGGTGTTTTACGCAGTCTTTGCTTGTGGCTATTTCAAGAGGAAACAAACCACAAAAAAAGAACTTAGAACTACTTTATTTTGTCAAGTTTCAAGGAGCTAGCACAAACCGTGTTTGATTTAGACTTAAAAAACACATCTATCTGTATAGGAGGAAATAGAGTGAAACCTAAAAATTCAAACTGTTACTGGTAACGAACGCTTCATCCTAGAACAGTGAAAATTGGGCAGCTAAGTGGACTTAGTGAACTGATCATTACCACAGAGATCATCAAGGTCGGATGAAAAAAAATTTGCCGAGTATTCAGAAAACCTGTAGTATTTTGGAAGCTTGGAACACCTTTCCAATAAAGGTGTTTTACGCAGTCTTTGCTTGTGGCTAATTCAAGAGGAAACAAACCACAAAGACAGAACTTAGAACTACTTTATTTTGTCAAGTTTCAAGGAGCTAGCACAAACCGTGTTTGATTTAGACTTAAAAAACCCATCTATCTGTATAGGAGGAAATAGAGTGAAACCTAAAAATTAAAACTGTTACTGGTAATGAACGCTTCATCCTAGAATAGTGAAAATTGGGCAGCTAAGTGGACTTAGTGAACTGATCATTACCACAGAGATCATCAAGGTCGGATGAAAAAAAATTTGCCGAGTATTCAGAAAACCAGTAGTATTTTGAAAGCTTGGAACACCTTTCCAATAAAGGTGTTTTACGCAGTCTTTGCTTGTGGCTATTTCAAGAGGAAACAAACCACAAAGACAGAACTTAGAACTACTTTATTTTGTCAAGTTTCAAGGAGCTAGCACAAACCGTGTTTGATTTAGACTTAAAAAACACATCTATCTGTATAGGAGGAAATAGAGTGAAACCTAAAAATTCAAACTGTTACTGGTAACGAACGTTTCATCCTAGAAGAGTGAAAATTGGGCAGGTAAGTGGACTTAGTGAACTGATCATTACCACAGAGATCATCAAGGTCGGATGAAAAAAAATTTGCCGAGTATTCAGAAAACCAGTAGTATTTTGGAAGCTTGGAACACCTTTCCAATAAAGGTGTTTTACGCAGTGTTTGCTTGTGGCTATTTCAAGGGGAAACAAACCACAAAGACAGAACTTAGAACTACTTTATTTTGTCAAGTTTCAAGGAGCTAGCACAAACCGTGTTTGATTTAGACTTAAAAAACACATCTATCTGTATAGGAGGAAATAGAGTGAAACCTAAAAATTCAAACTGTTACTGGTAACGAACGCTTCATCCTAGAAGAGTGACAATTGGGCAGCTAAGTGGACTTAGTGAACTGATCATTACCACAGAGATCATCAAGGTCGGATGAAAAAAAATTTGCCGAGTATTCAGAAAACCAATAGTATTTTGGAAGCTTGGCACACCTTTCCAATGAAGGTGTTTTACGCAGTGTTTGCTTGTGGCTATTTCAAGAGGAAACAAACCACAAAGACAGAACTTAGAACTACTTTATTTTGTCAAGTTTCAAGGAGCTAGCACAAACCGTGTTTGATTTAGACTTAAAAAACACATCTATCTGTATAGGAGGAAATAGAGTGAAACCTAAAAATTCAAACTGTTACTGGTAACGAACGCTTCATCCTAGAAGAGTGAAAATTGGGCAGCTAAGTGGACTTAGTGAACTGATCATTACCACAGAGATCATCAAGGTCGGATGAAAAAAAATTTGCCGAGTATTCAGAAAACCTGTAGTATTTTGGAAGCTTGGCACACCTTTCCAATGAAGGTGTTTTACGCAGTGTTTGCTTGTGGCTATTTCAAGAGGAAACAAACCACAAAGACAGAACTTAGAACTACTTTATTTTGTCAAGTTTCAAGGAGCTAGCACAAACCGTGTTTGATTTAGACTTAAAAAACATATCTATCTGTATAGGAGGAAATAGAGTGAAACCTAAAAATTCAAACTGTTACTGGTAACGAACGCTTCATCCTAGAAGAGTGAAAATTGGGCAGCTAAGTGGAATTAGTGAACTGATCATTACCACAGAGATCATCAAGGTAGGATGAAAAAAAATTTGCCGAGTATTCAGAAAACCAGTAGTATTTTGGAAGCTTGGCACACCTTTCCAATGAAGATGTTTTACGTAGTGTTTGCTTGTGGCTATTTCAAGAGGAAACAAACCACAAAGACAG
Organism: Callospermophilus lateralis; assembly: GCF_048772815.1. Lineage (NCBI taxonomy): Eukaryota > Metazoa > Chordata > Mammalia > Rodentia > Sciuridae > Callospermophilus > Callospermophilus lateralis. The sequence goes on from NW_027513392.1 coordinate 24,204, forward strand.
AACTTAGAACGACTTTATTTTGTCAAGTTTCAAGGAGCTAGCACAAACCGTGTTTGATTTAGACTTAAAAAACACATCTATCTGTATAGGAGGAAATAGAGTGAAACCTAAAAATTCAAACTGTTACTGGTAACGAACGCTTCATCCTAGAAGAGTGAAAATTGGGCAGCTAAGTGGACTTAGTGAACTGATCATTACCACAGAGATCATCAAGGTCGGATGAAAAAAAAATTTGCCGAGTATTCAGAAAACCAGTAGTATTTTGGAAGCTTGGCACACCTTTCCAATGAAGGTGTTTTACGCAGTGTTTGCTTGTGGCTATTTCAAGAGGAAACAAACCACAAAGACAGAACTTAGAACTACTTTATTCTGTCAAGTTTCAAGGAGCTAGCACAAACCGTGTTTGATTTAGACTTAAAAAACACATCTATCTGTATAGGAGGAAATAGAGTGAAACCTAAAAATTCAAACTGTTACTGGTAACGAACGCTTCATCCTAGAAGAGTGAAAATTGGGCAGCTAAGTGGACTTAGTGAACTGATCATTACCACAGAGATCATCAAGGTCGGATGAAAAAAAATTTGCCGAGTATTCAGAAAACCAGTAGTATTTTGGAAGCTTGGCACACCTTTCCAATGAATGTGTTTTACGCAGTCTTTGCTTGTGGCTATTTCAAGAGGAAACAAACCACAAAGACAGAACTTAGAACTACTTTATTTTGTCAAGTTTCAAGGAGCTAGCACAAACCGTGTTTGATTTAGACTTAAAAAACACATCTATCCGTATAGGAGGATATAGAGTGAAACCTAAAAATTCAAACTGTTACTGGTAACGAACGCTTCATCCTAGAAGAGTGAAAATTGGGCAGCTAAGTGGACTTAGTGAACTGATCATTACCACAGAGATCATCAAGGTCGGATGAAAAAAAAATTGCCGAGTATTCAGAAAACCAGTAGTATTTTGGAAGCTTGGAACACCTTTCCAATGAATGTGTTTTACGCAGTCTTTGCTTGTGGCTATTTCAAGAGGAAACAAACCACAAAGACAGAACTTAGAACTACTTTATTTTGTCAAGTTTCAAGGAGCTAGCACAAACCGTGTTTGATTTAGACTTAAAAAACACATCTATCTGTATAGGAGGAAATAGAGTGAAACCTAAAAATTCAAACTGTTACTGGTAACGAACGCTTCATCCTAGAAGAGTGAAAATTGGGCAGCTAAGTGGACTTAGTGAACTGATCATTACCACAGAGATCATCAAGGTCGGATGAAAAAAAATTTGCCGAGTATTCAGAAAACCAGTAGTATTTTGGAAGCTTGGAACACCTTTCCAATAAAGGTGTTTTACACTGTGTTTGCTTGTGGCTATTTCAAGAGGAAGCAAACCACAAAGACAGAACTTAGAACTACTTTATTTTGTCAAGTTTCAAGGAGCTAGCGCAAACCGTGTTTGATTTAGACTTAAAAAACACATCTATCTGTATAGGAGGAAATAGAGTGAGACCTAAAAATTCAAACTGTTACTGGTAACGAACGCTTCATCCTAGAAGAGTGAAAATTGGGCAGCTAAGTGGACTTAGTGAACTGATCATTACCACAGAGATCATCAAGGTCGGATGAAAAAAAATTTGCCGAGTATTCAGAAAACCAGTAGTATTTTGGAAGCTTGGAACACCTTTCCAATTAAGGTGTTTTACGCAGTGTTTGCTTGTGGCTATTTCAAGAGGAAACAAACCACAAAGACAGAACTTAGAACTACTTTATTTTGTCAAGTTTCAAGGAGCTAGCACAAACCGTGTTTGATTTAGACTTAAAAAACACATCTATCTGTATAGGAGGAAATAGAGTGAGACCTAAAAATTCAAACTGTTACTGGTAACGAACGCTTCATCCTAGAAGAGTGAAAATTGGGCAGCTAAGTGGACTTAGTGAACTGATCATTAACACAGAGATCATGAAGGTCGGATGAAAAAAAATTTGCCGAGTATTCAGAAAACCAGTAGTATTTTGGAAGCTTGGAACACCTTTCCAATTAAGGTGTTTTACGCAGTGTTTGCTTGTGGCTATTTCAAGAGGAAACAAACCACAAAGACAGAACTTAGAACTACTTTATTTTGTCAAGTTTCAAGGAGCTAGCACAAACCGTGTTTGATTTAGACTTAAAAAACACATCTATCCGTATAGGAGGAAATAGAGTGAAACCTAAAAATTCAAACTGTTACTGGTAACGAACGCTTCATCCTAGAAGAGTGAAAATTGGGCAGCTAAGTGGACTTAATGAACTGATCATTACCACAGAGATCATCAAGGTCGGATGAAAAAAAATTTGCCGAGTATTCAGAAAACCAGTAGTATTTTGGAAGCTTGCCACACCTTTCCAATGAAGGTGTTTTACGCAGTGTTTGCTTGTGGCTATTTCAAGAGGAAACAAACCACAAAGACAGAACTTAGAACTACTTTATTTTGTCAAGTTTCAAGGAGCTAGCACAAACCGTGTTTGATTTAGACTTAAAAAACACATCTATCTGTATAGGAGGAAATAGAGTGAAATCTAAAAATTCAAACTGTTACTGGTAACGAACGCTTCATCCTAGAAGAGTGAAAATTGGGCAGCTAAGTGGACTTAGTGAACTGATCATTACCACAGAGATCATCAAGGTCGGATGAAAAAAAATTTGCCGAGTATTCAGAAAACCAGTAGTATTTTGGAAGGTTGGAACACCTTTCCAATAAAGGTGTTTTATGCAGTGTTTGCTTGTGGCTATTTCAAGAGGAAACAAACCACAAAGACAGAAATTAGAACTACTTTATTTTGTCAAGTTTCAAGGAGCTAGCAAAAACCGTGTTTGATTTAGACTTAAAAAACACATCTATCCGTATAGGAGGATATAGAGTGAAACCTAAAAATTCAAACTGTTACTGGTAACGAACGCTTCATCCTAGAAGAGTGAAAATTGGGCAGCTAAGTGGACTTAATGAACTGATCATTACCACAGAGATCATCAAGGTCGGATGAAAAAAAATTTGCCGAGTATTCAGAAAACCAGTAGTATTTTGGAAGCTTGGCACACCTTTCCAATGAAGGTGTTTTACGCAGTGTTTGCTTGTGGCTATTTCAAGAGGAAACAAACCACAAAGACAGAACCTAGAACTACTTTATTTTGTCAAGTTTCAAGGAGCTAGCACAAACCGTGTTTGATTTAGACTTAAAAAACACATCTATCTGTAAAGGAGGAAATAGAGTGAAACCTAAAAATTCAAACTGTTACTGGTAACGAACGCTTCATCCTAGAAGAGTGAAAATTGGGCAGCTAAGTGGACTTAGTGAACTGATCATTACCACAGAGATCATCAAGGTCGGATGAAAAAAAATTTGCCGAGTATTCAGAAAACCAGTAGTATTTTGGAAGCTTGGAACACCTTTCCAATGAATGTGTTTTACGCAGTCTTTGCTTGTGGCTATTTCAAGAAGAAACAATCCACAAAGACAGAACTTAGAACTACTTTATTTTGTCAAGTTTCAAGGAGCTAGCACAAACCGTGTTTGATTTAGACTTAAAAAACACATCTATCTGTATAGGAGGAAATAGAGTGAGACCTAAAAATTCAAACTGTTACTGGTAACGAACGCTTCATCCTAGAAGAGTGAAAATTGGGCAGGTAAGTGGACTTAGTGAACTGATCATTACCACAGAGATCATCAAGGTCGGATGAAAAAAAATTTGCCGAGTATTCAGAAAACCAGTAGTATTTTGGAAGCTTGGAACACCTTTCCAATGAATGTGTTTTACGCAGTCTTTGCTTGTGGCTATTTCAAGAGGAAACAAACCACAAAAACAGAACTTAGAACTACTTTATTTTGTCAAGTTTCAAGGAGCTAGCACAAACCGTGTTTGATTTAGACTTAAAAAACACATCTATCTGTATGGAGGAAATAGAGTGAGACCTAAAAATTCAAACTGTTACTGGTAACGAACGCTTCATCCTAGAAGAGTGAAAATTGGGCAGCTAAGTGGACTTAGTGAACTGATCATTACCACAGAGATCATCAAGGTCGGATGAAAAAAAATTTGCCGAGTATTCAGAAAACGAGTAGTATTTTGGAAGTTTGGCACACCTTTCCAATGAAGGTGTTTTACGCAGTGTTTGCTTGTGGCTATTTCAAGAGGAAACAAACCACAAAGACAGAACTTAGAACTACTTTATTTTGTCAAGTTTCAAGGAGCTAGCACAAACCGTGTTTGATTTAGACTTAAAAAACACATCTATCTGTATAGGAGGAAATAGAGTGAAACCTAAAAATTCAAACTGTTACTGGTAACGAACGCTTCATCCTAGAAGAGTGAAAATTGGGCAGCTAAGTGGACTTAGTGAACTGATCATTACCACAGAGATCATCAAGGTCGGATGAAAAAAAATTTGCCGAGTCTTCAGAAAACCAGTAGTATTTTGGAAGCTTGGAACACCTTTCCAATAAAGGTGTTTTACGCAGTGTTTGCTTGTGGCTATTTCAAGAGGAAACAAACCACAAAGACATAACTTAGAACTACTTTATTTTGTCAAGTTTCAAGGAGCTAGCACAAACCGTGTTTGATTTAGACTTAAAAAACACATCTATCCGTATAGGAGGAAATAGAGTGAAACCTAAAAATTCAAACTGTTACTGGTAACGAACGCTTCATCCTAGAAGAGTGAAAATTGGGCAGCTAAGTGGACTTAGTGAACTGATCATTACCACAGAGATCCTCAAGGTCGGATGAAAAAAAATTTGCCGAGTATTCAGAAAACGAGTAGTATTTTGGAAGTTTGGCACACCTTTCCAATGAAGGTGTTTTACGCAGTGTTTGCTTGTGGCTATTTCAAGAGGAAACAAACCACAAAGACAGAACTTAGAACTACTTTATTTTGTCAAGTTTCAAGGAGCTAGCACAAACCGTGTTTGATTTAGACTTAAAAAACACATCTATCTGTATAGGAGGAAATAGAGTGAAACCTAAAAATTCAAACTGTTACTGGTAACGAACGCTTCATCCTAGAAGAGTGAAAATTGGGCAGCTATGTGGACTTAGACAACTGATCATTACCACAGGGATCATCAAGGTCGGATGAAAAAAAATTTGCCGAGTATTCAAAAAACCAGTAGTATTTTGGAAGCTTGGAACACCTTTCCAATAAAGGTGTTTTACGCAGTGTTTGCTTGTGGCTATTTCAAGAGGAAACAAACCACAAAGACAGAACTTAGAACTACTTTATTTTGTCAAGTTTCAAGGAGCTAGCACAAACCGTGTTTGATTTAGACTTAAAAAACACATCTATTTGTATAGGAGGAAATAGAGTGAAACCTAAAAATTCAAACTGTTACTGGTAATGAACGCTTCATCCTAGAAGAGTGAAAATTGGGCAGCTAAGTGGACTTAGTGAACTGATCATTACCACAGAGATCATCAAGGTCGGATGAAAAAAAATTTGCCGAGTATTCAGAAAACCAGTAGTATTTTGGAAGCTTGGAACACCTTTCCAATAAAGGTGTTTTACGCAGTCTTTGCTTGTGGCTAATTCAAGAGGAAACAAACCACAAAGACAGAACTTAGAACTACTTTATTTTGTCAAGTTTCAAGGAGCTAGCACAAACCGTGTTTGATTTAGACTTAAAAAACACATCTATCTGTATAGGAGGAAATAGAGTGAAACCTAAAAATTCAAACTGTTACTGGTAACGAACGCTTCATCCTAGAATAGTGAAAATTGGGCAGCTAAGTGGACTTAGTGAACTGATCATTACCACAGAGATCATCAAGGTCGGATGAAAAAAAATTTGCCGAGTATTCAGAAAACCAGTAGTATTTTGAAAGCTTGGAACACCTTTCCAATAAAGGTGTTTTAGGCAGTCTTTGCTTGTGGCTATTTCAAGAGGAAACAAACCACAAAGACAGAACCTAGAACTACTTTATTTTGTCAAGTTTCAAGGAGCTAGCGCAAACCGTGTTTGATTTAGACTTAAAAAACACATCCCTCTGTATAGGAGAAAATAGAGTGAAACCTAAAAATTCAAACTGTTACTGGTAACGAACGCTTCATCCTAGAAGAGTGAAAGTTGGGCAGCTAAGTGGACTTAGTGAACTGATCATTACCACAGAGATCATCAAGGTCGGATGAAAAAAAATTTGCCGAGTATTCAGAAAACCAGTAGTATTTTGGAAGCTTGGAACACCTTTCCAATGAAGGTGTTTTACGCAGTGTTTGCTTGTGGCTATTTCAAGAGGAAACAAACCACAAAGACAGAACTTAGAACTACTTTATTTTGTCAAGTTTCAAGGAGCTCGCACAAACCGTGTTTGATTTAGACTTAAAAAACACATCTATCTGTATAGGAGGAAATAGAGTGAAACCTAAAAATTCAAACTGTTACTGGTAACGAACGCTTCATCCTAGAAGAGTGAAAGTTGGGCAGCTAAGTGGACTTAGTGAACTGATCATTACCACAGAGATCATCAAGGTCGGATGAAAAAAAATTTGCCGAGTATTCAGAAAACCAGTAGTATTTTGGAAGCTTGGCACACCTTTCCAATGAAGGTGTTTTACGCAGTGTTTGCTTGTGGCTATTTCAAGAGGAAACAAACCACAAAGACAGAACTTAGAACTACTTTATTTTGTCAAGTTTCAAGGAGCTAGCACAAACCGTGTTTGATTTAGACTTAAAAAACACATCTATCTGTATAGGAGGAAATAGAGTGAAACCTTAAAATTCAAACTGTTACTGGTAACGAACGTTTCATCCTAGAAGAGTGAAAATTGGGCAGCTAAGTGGACTTAGACAACTGATCATTACCACAGGGATCATCAAGGTCGGATGAAAAAAAATCTGCCGAGTATTCAAAAAACCAGTAGTATTTTGAAAGCTTGGAACACCTTTCCAATAAAGGTGTTTTACGCAGTGTTTGCTTGTGGCTATTTCAAGAGGAAACAAACCACAAAGACAGAACTTAGAACTACTTTATTTTGTCAAGTTTCAAGGAGCTAGCACAAACCGTGTTTGATTTAGACTTAAAAAACACATCTATCTGTATAGGAGGAAATAGAGTGAAACCTAAAAATTCAAACTGTTACTGGTAACGAACGCTTCATCCTAGAAGAGTGAAAATTGGGCAGCTAAGTGGACTTAGTGAACTGATCATTACCACAGAGATCATGAAGGTCGGATGAAAAAAAATTTGCCGAGTATTCAGAAAACCAGTAGTATTTTGGAAGCTTGGAACACCTTTCCAATTAAGGTGTTTTACGCAGTGTTTGCTTGTGGCTATTTCAAGAGGAAACAAACCACAAAGACAGAACTTAGAACTACTTTTTTTTGTCAAGTTTCAAGGAGCTAGCACAAACCGTGTTTGATTTAGACTTAAAAAACACATCTATCTGTATAGGAGGAAATAGAGTGAGACCTAAAAATTCAAACTGTTACTGGTAACGAACGCTTCATCCTAGAAGAGTGAAAATTGGGCAGCTAAGTGGACTTAGTGAACTGATCATTAACACAGAGATCATGAAGGTCGGATGAAAAAAAATTTGCCGAGTATTCAGAAAACCAGTAGTATTTTGGAAGCTTGGAACACCTTTCCAATTAAGGTGTTTTACGCAGTGTTTGCTTGTGGCTATTTCAAGAGGAAACAAACCACAAAGACAGAACTTAGAACTACTTTATTTTGTCAAGTTTCAAGGAGCTAGCACAAACCGTGTTTGATTTAGACTTAAAAAACACATCTATCCGTATAGGAGGAAATAGAGTGAAACCTAAAAATTCAAGTGTTACTGGTAACGAACGCTTCATCCTAGAAGAGTGAAAATTGGGCAGCTAAGTGGACTTAATGAACTGATCATTACCACAGAGATCATCAAGGTCGGATGAAAAAAAATTTGCCGAGTATTCAGAAAACCAGTAGTATTTTGGAAGCTTGGAACACCTTTCCAATAAAGGTGTTTTACGCAGTGTTTGCTTGTGGCTATTTCAAGAGGAAACAAACCACAAAGACAGAACTTAGAACTACTTTATTTTGTCAAGTTTCAAGGAGCTAGCACAAACCGTGTTTGATTTAGACTTAAAAAACACATCTATCTGTATAGGAGGAAATAGAGTGAAATCTAAAAATTCAAACTGTTACTGGTAACGAACGCTTCATCCTAGAAGAGTGAAAATTGGGCAGCTAAGTGGACTTAGTGAACTGATCATTACCACAGAGATCATCAAGGTCGGATGAAAAAAAATTTGCCGAGTATTCAGAAAACCAGTAGTATTTTGGAAGGTTGGAACACCTTTCCAATAAAGGTGTTTTATGCAGTGTTTGCTTGTGGCTATTTCAAGAGGAAACAAACCACAAAGACAGAAATTAGAACTACTTTATTTTGTCAAGTTTCAAGGAGCTAGCAAAAACCGTGTTTGATTTAGACTTAAAAAACACATCTATCCGTATAGGAGGATATAGAGTGAAACCTAAAAATTCAAACTGTTACTGGTAACGAACGCTTCATCCTAGAAGAGTGAAAATTGGGCAGCTAAGTGGACTTAATGAACTGATCATTACCACAGAGATCATCAAGGTCGGATGAAAAAAAATTTGCCGAGTATTCAGAAAACCAGTAGTATTTTGGAAGCTTGGCACACCTTTCCAATGAAGGTGTTTTACGCAGTGTTCGCTTGTGGCTATTTCAAGAGGAAACAAACCACAAAGACAGAACCTAGAACTACTTTATTTTGTCAAGTTTCAAGGAGCTAGCACAAACCGTGTTTGATTTAGACTTAAAAAACACATCTATCTGTAAAGGAGGAAATAGAGTGAAACCTAAAAATTCAAACTGTTACTGGTAACGAACGCTTCATCCTAGAAGAGTGAAAATTGGGCAGCTAAGTGGACTTAGTGAACTGATCATTACCACAGAGATCATCAAGGTCGGATGAAAAAAAATTTGCCGAGTATTCAGAAAACCAGTAGTATTTTGGAAGCTTGGAACACCTTTCCAATGAATGTGTTTTACGCAGTCTTTGCTTGTGGCTATTTCAAGAAGAAACAATCCACAAAGACAGAACTTAGAACTACTTTATTTTGTCAAGTTTCAAGGAGCTAGCACAAACCGTGTTTGATTTAGACTTAAAAAACACATCTATCTGTATAGGAGGAAATAGAGTGAGACCTAAAAATTCAAACTGTTACTGGTAACGAACGCTTCATCCTAGAAGAGTGAAAATTGGGCAGGTAAGTGGACTTAGTGAACTGATCATTACCACAGAGATCATCAAGGTCGGATGAAAAAAAATTTGCCGAGTATTCAGAAAACCAGTAGTATTTTGGAAGCTTGGAACACCTTTCCAATGAATGTGTTTTACGCAGTCTTTGCTTGTGGCTATTTCAAGAGGAAACAAACCACAAAAACAGAACTTAGAACTACTTTATTTTGTCAAGTTTCAAGGAGCTAGCACAAACCGTGTTTGATTTAGACTTAAAAAACACATCTATCTGTATGGAGGAAATAGAGTGAGACCTAAAAATTCAAACTGTTACTGGTAACGAACGCTTCATCCTAGAAGAGTGAAAATTGGGCAGCTAAGTGGACTTAGACAACTGATCATTACCACAGGGATCATCAAGGTCGGATGAAAAAAAATCTGCCGAGTATTCAAAAAACCAGTAGTATTTTGGAAGCTTGGAACACCTTTCCAATAAAGGTGTTTTACGCAGTGTTTGCTTGTGGCTATTTCAAGAGGAAACAAACCACAAAGACAGAACTTAGAACTACTTTATTTTGTCAAGTTTCAAGGAGCTAGCACAAACCGTGTTTGATTTAGACTTAAAAAACACATCTATCTGTATAGGAGGAAATAGAGTGAAACCTAAAAATTCAAACTGTTACTGGTAACGAACGCTTCATCCTAGAAGAGTGAAAATTGGGCAGCTAAGTGGACTTAGTGAACTGATCATTACCACAGAGATCATGAAGGTCGGATGAAAAAAAATTTGCCGAGTATTCAGAAAACCAGTAGTATTTTGGAAGCTTGGAACACCTTTCCAATTAAGGTGTTTTACGCAGTGTTTGCTTGTGGCTATTTCAAGAGGAAACAAACCACAAAGACAGAACTTAGAACTACTTTTTTTTGTCAAGTTTCAAGGAGCTAGCACAAACCGTGTTTGATTTAGACTTAAAAAACACATCTATCTGTATAGGAGGAAATAGAGTGAAATCTAAAAATTCAAACTGTTACTGGTAACGAACGCTTCATCCTAGAAGAGTGAAAATTGGGCAGCTAAGTGGACTTAGTGAACTGATCATTACCACAGAGATCATCAAGTTCGGATGAAAAAAAATTTGCCGAGTATTCAGAAAACCAGTAGTATTTTGGAAGGTTGGAACACCTTTCCAATAAAGGTGTTTTACGCAGTCTTTGCTTGTGGCTATTTCAAGAGGAAACAAACCACAAAGACAGAAATTAGAACTACTTTATTTTGTCAAGTTTCAAGGAGCTAGCAGAAACCGTGTTTGATTTAGACTTAAAAAACACATCTATCCGTATAGGAGGATATAGAGTGAAACCTAAAAATTCAAACTGTTACTGGTAACGAACGCTTCATCCTAGAAGAGTGAAAATTGGGCAGCTAAGTGGACTTAATTAACTGATCATTACCACAGAGATCATCAAGGTCGGATGAAAAAAAATTTGCCGAGTATTCAGAAAACCAGTAGTATTTTGGAAGCTTGGCACACCTTTCCAATGAAGGTGTTTTACGCAGTGTTTGCTTGTGGCTATTTCAAGAGGAAACAAACCACAAAGACAGAACTTAGAACTACTTTATTTTGTCAAGTTTCAAGGAGCTAGCACAAACCGTGTTTGATTTAGACTTAAAAAACCCATCTATCTGTAAAGGAGGAAATAGAGTGAGACCTAAAAATTCAAACTGTTACTGGTAACGAACGCTTCATCCTAGAAGAGTGAAAATTGGGCAGCTAAGTGGACTTAGTGAACTGATCATTACCACAGAGATCATCAAGGTCGGATGAAAAAAAATTTGCCGAGTATTCAGAAAACCAGTAGTATTTTGGAAGCTTGGAACACCTTTCCAATAAAGGTGTTTTACGCAGTGTTTGCTTGTGGCTATTTCAAGAGGAAACAAACCACAAAGACAGAACTTAGAACTACTTTATTTTGTCAAGTTTCAAGGAGCTAGCACAAACCGTGTTTGATTTAGACTTAAAAAACACATCTATCTGTATAGGAGGAAATAGAGTGAAACCTAAAAATTCAAACTGTTACTGGTAACGAACGCTTCATCCTAGAAGAGTGAAAATTGGGCAGCTAAGTGGACTTAGTGAACTGATCATTACCACAGAGATCATGAAGGTCGGATGAAAAAAAAATTTGCCGAGTATTCAGAAAACCAGTAGTATTTTGGAAGCTTGGAACACCTTTCCAATTAAGGTGTTTTACGCAGTGTTTGCTTGTGGCTATTTCAAGAGGAAACAAACCACAAAGACAGAACTTAGAACTACTTTTTTTTGTCAAGTTTCAAGGAGCTAGCACAAACCGTGTTTGATTTAGACTTAAAAAACACATCTATCTGTATAGGAGGAAATAGAGTGAAATCTAAAAATTCAAACTGTTACTGGTAACGAACGCTTCATCCTAGAAGAGTGAAAATTGGGCAGCTAAGTGGACTTAGTGAACTGATCATTACCACAGAGATCATCAAGTTCGGATGAAAAAAAATTTGCCGAGTATTCAGAAAACCAGTAGTATTTTGGAAGGTTGGAACACCTTTCCAATAAAGGTGTTTTACGCAGTGTTTGCTTGTGGCTATTTCAAGAGGAAACAAACCACAAAGACAGAAATTAGAACTACTTTATTTTGTCAAGTTTCAAGGAGCTAGCACAAACCGTGTTTGATTTAGACTTAAAAAACACATCTATCCGTATAGGAGGAAATAGAGTGAAACCTAAAAATTCAAACTGTTACTGGTAACGAACGCTTCATCCTAGAAGAGTGAAAATTGGGCAGCTAAGTGGACTTAATGAACTGATCATTACCACAGAGATCATCAAGGTCGGATGAAAAAAAATTTGCCGAGTATTCAGAAAACCAGTAGTATTTTGGAAGCTTGGAACACCTTTCCAATAAAGGTGTTTTACGCAGTGTTTGCTTGTGGCTATTTCAAGAGGAAACAAACCACAAAGACAGAACTTAGAACTACTTTATTTTGTCAAGTTTCAAGGAGCTAGCACAAACCGTGTTTGATTTAGACTTAAAAAACACATCTATCTGTATAGGAGGAAATAGAGTGAAACCTAAAAATTCAAACTGTTACTGGTAACGAACGCTTCATCCTAGAAGAGTGAAAATTGGGCAGCTAAGTGGACTTAGTGAACTGATCATTACCACAGAGATCCTCAAGGTCGGATGAAAAAAAATTTGCCGAGTATTCAGAAAACGAGTAGTATTTTGGAAGTTTGGCACACCTTTCCAATGAAGGTGTTTTACGCAGTGTTTGCTTGTGGCTATTTCAAGAGGAAACAAACCACAAAGACAGAACTTAGAACTACTTTATTTTGTCAAGTTTCAAGGAGCTAGCACAAACCGTGTTTGATTTAGACTTAAAAAACACATCTATCTGTATAGGAGGAAATAGAGTGAAACCTAAAAATTCAAACTGTTACTGGTAACGAACGCTTCATCCTAGAAGAGTGAAAATTGGGCAGCTAAGTGGACTTAGACAACTGATCATTACCACAGGGATCATCAAGGTCGGATGAAAAAAAATCTGCCGAGTATTCAAAAAACCAGTAGTATTTTGGAAGCTTGGAACACCTTTCCAATAAAGGTGTTTTACGCAGTGTTTGCTTGTGGCTATTTCAAGAGGAAACAAACCACAAAGACAGAACTTAGAACTACTTTATTTTGTCAAGTTTCAAGGAGCTAGCACAAACCGTGTTTGATTTAGACTTAAAAAACACATCTATTTGTATAGGAGGAAATAGAGTGAAACCTAAAAATTCAAACTGTTACTGGTAATGAACGCTTCATCCTAGAAGAGTGAAAATTGGGCAGCTAAGTGGACTTAGTGAACTGATCATTACCACAGAGATCATCAAGGTCGGATGAAAAAAAATTTGCCGAGTATTCAGAAAACCAGTAGTATTTTGGAAGCTTGGAACACCTTTCCAATAAAGGTGTTTTACGCAGTCTTTGCTTGTGGCTAATTCAAGAGGAAACAAACCACAAAGACAGAACTTAGAACTACTTTATTTTGTCAAGTTTCAAGGAGCTAGCACAAACCGTGTTTGATTTAGACTTAAAAAACACATCTATCTGTATAGGAGGAAATAGAGTGAAACCTAAAAATTCAAACTGTTACTGGTAACGAACGCTTCATCCTAGAATAGTGAAAATTGGGCAGCTAAGTGGACTTAGTGAACTGATCATTACCACAGAGATCATCAAGGTCGGATGAAAAAAAATTTGCCGAGTATTCAGAAAACCAGTAGTATTTTGAAAGCTTGGAACACCTTTCCAATAAAGGTGTTTTAGGCAGTCTTTGCTTGTGGCTATTTCAAGAGGAAACAAACCACAAAGACAGAACCTAGAACTACTTTATTTTGTCAAGTTTCAAGGAGCTAGCGCAAACCGTGTTTGATTTAGACTTAAAAAACACATCCCTCTGTATTGGAGAAAATAGAGTGAAACCTAAAAATTCAAACTGTTACTGGTAACGAACGCTTCATCCTAGAAGAGTGAAAGTTGGGCAGCTAAGTGGACTTAGTGAACTGATCATTACCACAGAGATCATCAAGGTCGGATGAAAAAAAATTTGCCGAGTATTCAGAAAACCAGTAGTATTTTGGAAGCTTGGAACACCTTTCCAATGAAGGTGTTTTACGCAGTGTTTGCTTGTGGCTATTTCAAGAGGAAACAAACCACAAAGACAGAACTTAGAACTACTTTATTTTGTCAAGTTTCAAGGAGCTCGCACAAACCGTGTTTGATTTAGACTTAAAAAACACATCTATCTGTATAGGAGGAAATAGAGTGAAACCTAAAAATTCAAACTGTTACTGGTAACGAACGCTTCATCCTAGAAGAGTGAAAGTTGGGCAGCTAAGTGGACTTAGTGAACTGATCATTACCACAGAGATCATCAAGGTCGGATGAAAAAAAATTTGCCGAGTATTCAGAAAACCAGTAGTATTTTGGAAGCTTGGCACACCTTTCCAATGAAGGTGTTTTACGCAGTGTTTGCTTGTGGCTATTTCAAGAGGAAACAAACCACAAAGACAGAACTTAGAACTACTTTATTTTGTCAAGTTTCAAGGAGCTAGCACAAACCGTGTTTGATTTAGACTTAAAAAACACATCTATCTGTATAGGAGGAAATAGAGTGAAACCTTAAAATTCAAACTGTTACTGGTAACGAACGTTTCATCCTAGAAGAGTGAAAATTGGGCAGCTAAGTGGACTTAGACAACTGATCATTACCACAGGGATCATCAAGGTCGGATGAAAAAAAATCTGCCGAGTATTCAAAAAACCAGTAGTATTTTGGAAGCTTGGAACACCTTTCCAATAAAGGTGTTTTACGCAGTGTTTGCTTGTGGCTATTTCAAGAGGAAACAAACCACAAAGACAGAACTTAGAACTACTTTATTTTGTCAAGTTTCAAGGAGCTAGCACAAACCGTGTTTGATTTAGACTTAAAAAACACATCTATCTGTATAGGAGGAAATAGAGTGAAACCTAAAAATTCAAACTGTTACTGGTAACGAACGCTTCATCCTAGAAGAGTGAAAATTGGGCAGCTAAGTGGACTTAGTGAACTGATCATTACCACAGAGATCATGAAGGTCGGATGAAAAAAAATTTGCCGAGTATTCAGAAAACCAGTAGTATTTTGGAAGCTTGGAACACCTTTCCAATTAAGGTGTTTTACGCAGTGTTTGCTTGTGGCTATTTCAAGAGGAAACAAACCACAAAGACAGAACTTAGAACTACTTTTTTTTGTCAAGTTTCAAGGAGCTAGCACAAACCGTGTTTGATTTAGACTTAAAAAACACATCTATCTGTATAGGAGGAAATAGAGTGAAATCTAAAAATTCAAACTGTTACTGGTAACGAACGCTTCATCCTAGAAGAGTGAAAATTGGGCAGCTAAGTGGACTTAGTGAACTGATCATTACCACAGAGATCATCAAGTTCGGATGAAAAAAAATTTGCCGAGTATTCAGAAAACCAGTAGTATTTTGGAAGGTTGGAACACCTTTCCAATAAAGGTGTTTTACGCAGTCTTTGCTTGTGGCTATTTCAAGAGGAAACAAACCACAAAGACAGAAATTAGAACTACTTTATTTTGTCAAGTTTCAAGGAGCTAGCAGAAACCGTGTTTGATTTAGACTTAAAAAACACATCTATCCGTATAGGAGGATATAGAGTGAAACCTAAAAATTCAAACTGTTACTGGTAACGAACGCTTCATCCTAGAAGAGTGAAAATTGGGCAGCTAAGTGGACTTAATTAACTGATCATTACCACAGAGATCATCAAGGTCGGATGAAAAAAAATTTGCCGAGTATTCAGAAAACCAGTAGTATTTTGGAAGCTTGGCACACCTTTCCAATGAAGGTGTTTTACGCAGTGTTTGCTTGTGGCTATTTCAAGAGGAAACAAACCACAAAGACAGAACTTAGAACTACTTTATTTTGTCAAGTTTCAAGGAGCTAGCACAAACCGTGTTTGATTTAGACTTAAAAAACCCATCTATCTGTAAAGGAGGAAATAGAGTGAGACCTAAAAATTCAAACTGTTACTGGTAACGAACGCTTCATCCTAGAAGAGTGAAAATTGGGCAGCTAAGTGGACTTAGTGAACTGATCATTACCACAGAGATCATCAAGGTCGGATGAAAAAAAATTTGCCGAGTATTCAGAAAACCAGTAGTATTTTGGAAGCTTGGAACACCTTTCCAATAAAGGTGTTTTACGCAGTGTTTGCTTGTGGCTATTTCAAGAGGAAACAAACCACAAAGACAGAACTTAGAACTACTTTATTTTGTCAAGTTTCAAGGAGCTAGCACAAACCGTGTTTGATTTAGACTTAAAAAACACATCTATCTGTATAGGAGGAAATAGAGTGAAACCTAAAAATTCAAACTGTTACTGGTAACGAACGCTTCATCCTAGAAGAGTGAAAATTGGGCAGCTAAGTGGACTTAGTGAACTGATCATTACCACAGAGATCATGAAGGTCGGATGAAAAAAAAATTTGCCGAGTATTCAGAAAACCAGTAGTATTTTGGAAGCTTGGAACACCTTTCCAATTAAGGTGTTTTACGCAGTGTTTGCTTGTGGCTATTTCAAGAGGAAACAAACCACAAAGACAGAACTTAGAACTACTTTTTTTTGTCAAGTTTCAAGGAGCTAGCACAAACCGTGTTTGATTTAGACTTAAAAAACACATCTATCTGTATAGGAGGAAATAGAGTGAAATCTAAAAATTCAAACTGTTACTGGTAACGAACGCTTCATCCTAGAAGAGTGAAAATTGGGCAGCTAAGTGGACTTAGTGAACTGATCATTACCACAGAGATCATCAAGTTCGGATGAAAAAAAATTTGCCGAGTATTCAGAAAACCAGTAGTATTTTGGAAGGTTGGAACACCTTTCCAATAAAGGTGTTTTACGCAGTGTTTGCTTGTGGCTATTTCAAGAGGAAACAAACCACAAAGACAGAAATTAGAACTACTTTATTTTGTCAAGTTTCAAGGAGCTAGCACAAACCGTGTTTGATTTAGACTTAAAAAACACATCTATCCGTATAGGAGGAAATAGAGTGAAACCTAAAAATTCAAACTGTTACTGGTAACGAACGCTTCATCCTAGAAGAGTGAAAATTGGGCAGCTAAGTGGACTTAATGAACTGATCATTACCACAGAGATCATCAAGGTCGGATGAAAAAAAATTTGCCGAGTATTCAGAAAACCAGTAGTATTTTGGAAGCTTGCCACACCTTTCCATTGAAGGTGTTTTACGCAGTGTTTGCTTGTCGCTATTTCAAGAGGAAACAAACCACAAAGACAGAACTTAGAACTACTTTATTTTGTCAAGTTTCAAGGAGCTAGCACAATCCGTGTTTGATTTAGACTTAAAAAACACATCTATCTGTATAGGAGGAAATAGAGTGAAATCTAAAAATTCAAACTGTTACTGGTAACGAACGCTTCATCCTAGAAGAGTGAAAATTGGGCAGCTAAGTGGACTTAGTGAACTGATCATTACCACAGAGATCATCAAGGTCGGATGAAAAAAAATTTGCCGAGTATTCAGAAAACCAGTAGTATTTTGGAAGCTTGGAACACCTTTCCAATAAAGGTGTTTTACGCAGTGTTTGCTTGTGGCTATTTCAAGAGGAAACAAACCACAAAGACAGAGATTAGAACTACTTTATTTTGTCAAGTTTCAAGGAGCTAGCACAAACCGTGTTTGATTTAGACTTAAAAAACACATCTATCCGTATAGGAGGATATAGAGTGAAACCTAAAAATTCAAACTGTTACTGGTAGCGAACGCTTCATCCTAGAAGAGTGAAAATTGGGCAGCTAAGTGGACTTAATGAACTGATCATTACCACAGAGATCATCAATGTCGGATGAAAAAAAATTTGCCAAGTATTCAGAAAACCAGTAGTATTTTGGAAGCTTGGCACACCTTTCCAATGAAGGTGTTTTACGCAGTGTTTGCTTGTGGCTATTTCAAGAGGAAACAAACCACAAAGACAGAACTTAGAACTACTTTATTTTGTCAAGTTTCAAGGAGCTAGCACAAACCGTGTTTGATTTAGACTTAAAAAACACATCTATCTGTATAGGAGGAAATAGAGTGAGACCTAAAAATTCAAACTGTTACTGGTAACGAACGCTTCATCCTAGAAGAGTGAAAATTGGGCAGGTAAGTGGACTTAGTGAACTGATCATTACCACAGAGATCATCAAGGTCGGATGAAAAAAAATTTGCCGAGTATTCAGAAAACCAGTAGTATTTTGGAAGCTTGGAACACCTTTCCAATGAATGTGTTTTACGCAGTCTTTGATTGTGGCTATTTCAAGAGGAAACAAACCACAAAAACAGAACTTAGAACTACTTTATTTTGTCAAATTTCAAGGAGCTAGCACAAACCGTGTTTGATTTAGACTTAAAAAACACATCTATCTGTATAGGAGGAAATAGAGTGAGACCTAAAAATTCAAACTGTTACTGGTAACGAACGCTTCATCCTAGAAGAGTGAAAATTGGGCAGCTAAGTGGACTTAGTGAACTGATCATTACCACAGAGATCATCAAGGTCGGATGAAAAAAAATTTGCCGAGTATTCAGAAAACGAGTAGTATTTTGGAAGTTTGGCACACCTTTCCAATGAAGGTGTTTTACGCAGTGTTTGCTTGTGGCTATTTCAAGAGGAAACAAACCACAAAGACAGAACTTAGAACTACTTTATTTTGTCAAGTTTCAAGGAGCTAGCACAAACCGTGTTTGATTTAGACTTAAAAAACACATCTATCTGTATAGCAGGAAATAGAGTGAAACCTAAAAATTCAAACTGTTACTGGTAACGAACGCTTCATCCTAGAAGAGTGAAAATTGGGCAGGTAAGTGGACTTAGTGAACTGATCATTACCACAGAGATCATCAAGGTCGGATGAAAAAAAATTTGCCGAGTATTCAGAAAACCAGTAGTATTTTGGAAGCTTGGAACACCTTTCCAATAAAGGTGTTTTACGCAGTGTTTGCTTGTGGCTATTTCAAGAGGAAACAAACCACAAAGACAGAACTTAGAACTACTTTATTTTGTCAAGTTTCAAGGAGCTAGCACAAACCGTGTTTGATTTAGACTTAAAAAACACATCTATCTGTATAGGAGGAAATAGAGTGAAACCTAAAAATTCAAACTGTTACTGGTAACGAACGCTTCATCCTAGAAGAGTGAAAATTGGGCAGCTAAGTGGACTTAGTGAACTGATCATTACCACAGAGATCATCAAGGTCGGATGAAAAAAAATTTGCCGAGTATTCAGAAAACGAGTAGTATTTTGGAAGTTTGGCACACCTTTCCAATGAAGGTGTTTTACGCAGTGTTTGCTTGTGGCTATTTCAAGAGGAAACAAACCACAAAGACAGAACTTAGAACTACTTTATTTTGTCAAGTTTCAAGGAGCTAGCACAAACCGTGTTTGATTTAGACTTAAAAAACACATCTATCTGTATAGGAGGTAATAGAGTGAAACCTAAAAATTCAAACTGTTACTGGTAACGAACGCTTCATCCTAGAAGAGTGAAAATTGGGCAGCTAAGTGGACTTAGACAACTGATCATTACCACAGGGATCATCAAGGTCGGATGAAAAAAAATTTGCCGAGTATTCAAAAAACCAGTAGTATTTTGGAAGCTTGGAACACCTTTCCAATAAAGGTGTTTTACGCAGTGTTTGCTTGTGGCTATTTCAAGAGGAAACAAACCACAAAGACAGAACTTAGAACTACTTTATTTTGTCAAGTTTCAAGGAGCTAGCACAAACCGTGTTTGATTTAGACTTAAAAAACACATCTATCTGTATAGGAGGAAATAGAGTGAAACCTAAAAATTCAAACTGTTACTGGTAATGAACGCTTCATCCTAGAAGAGTGAAAGTTGGGCAGCTAAGTGGACTTAGTGAACTGATCATTACCACAGAGATCATCAAGGTCGGATGAAAAAAAATTTGCCGAGTATTCAGAAAACCAGTAGTATTTTGGAAGCTTGGAACACCTTTCCAATGAAGGTGTTTTACGCAGTGTTTGCTTGTGGCTATTTCAAGAGGAAACAAACCACAAAGACAGAACTTAGAACTACTTTATTTTGTCAAGTTTCAAGGAGCTAGCACAAACCGTGTTTGATTTAGACTTAAAAAACACATCTATCTGTATAGAAGGAAATAGAGTGAAACCTAAAAATTCAAACTGTTACTGGTAACGAACGCTTCATCCTAGAAGAGTGAAAATTGGGCAGCTAAGTGGACTTAGTGAACTGATCATTACCACAGAGATCATGAAGGTCGGATGAAAAAAAATTTGCCGAGTATTCAGAAAACCAGTAGTATTTTGGAAGCTTGGAACACCTTTCTAATTAAGGTGTTTTACGCAGTGTTTGCTTGTGGCTATTTCAAGAGGAAACAAACCACAAAGACAGAACTTAGAACTACTTTTTTTTGTCAAGTTTCAAGGAGCTAGCACAAACCGTGTTTGATTTAGACTTAAAAGCACATCTATCTGTATAGGAGGAAATAGAGTGAAATCTAAAAATTCAAACTGTTACTGGTAACGAACGCTTCATCCTAGAAGAGTGAAAATTGGGCAGCTAAGTGGACTTAGTGAACTGATCATTACCACAGAGATCATCAAGTTCGGATGAAAAAAAATTTGCCGAGTATTCAGAAAACCAGTAGTATTTTGGAAGGTTGGAACACCTTTCCAATAAAGGTGTTTTACGCAGTGTTTGCTTGTGGCTATTTCAAGAGGAAACAAACCACAAAGACAGAAATTAGAACTACTTTATTTTGTCAAGTTTCAAGGAGCTAGCACAAACCGTGTTTGATTTAGACTTAAAAAACACATCTATTCGTATAGGAGGAAATAGAGTGAAACCTAAAAATTCAAACTGTTACTGGTAACGAACGCTTCATCCTAGAAGAGTGAAAATTGGGCAGCTAAGTGGACTTAATGAACTGATCATTACCACAGAGATCATCAAGGTTGGATGAAAAAAAATTTGCCGAATATTCAGAAAACCAGTAGTATTTTGGAAGCTTGCCACACCTTTCCAATGAAGGTGTTTTACGCAGTGTTTGCTTGTGGCTATTTCAAGAGGAAACAAACCACAAAGACAGAACTTAGAACTACTTTATTTTGTCAAGTTTCAAGGAGCTAGCACAAACCGTGTTTGATTTAGACTTAAAAAACACATCTATCTGTATAGGAGGAAATAGAGTGAAATCTAAAAATTCAAACTGTTACTGGTAACGAACGCTTCATCCTAGAAGAGTGAAAATTGGGCAGCTAAGTGGACTTAGTGAACTGATCATTACCACAGAGATCATCAAGGTCGGATGAAAAAAAATTTGCCGAGTATTCAGAAAACCAGTAGTATTTTGGAAGGTTGGAACACCTTTCCAATAAAGGTGTTTTACGCAGTGTTTGCTTGTGGCTATTTCAAGAGGAAACAAACCACAAAGACAGAAATTAGAACTACTTTATTTTGTCAAGTTTCAAGGAGCTAGCACAAACCGTGTTTGATTTAGACTTAAAAAACACATCTATCCGTATAGGAGGATATAGAGTGAAACCTAAAAATTCAAACTGTTACTGGTAACGAACGCTTCATCCTAGAAGAGTGAAAATTGGGCAGCTAAGTGGACTTAGTGAACTGATCATTACCACAGAGATCATCAAGGTCGGATGAAAAAAAATTTGCCGAGTATTCAGAAAACCAGTAGTATTTTGGAAGCTTGGCACACCTTTCCAATGAAGGTGTTTTACGCAGTGTTTGCTTGTGGCTATTTCAAGAGGAAACAAACCACAAAGACAGAACTTAGAACTACTTTATTTTGTCAAGTTTCAAGGAGCTAGCACAAACCGTGTTTGATTTAGACTTAAAAAACACATCTATCTGTAAAGGAGGAAATAGAGTGAAACCTAAAAATTCAAACTGTTACTGGTAAAGAACGCTTCATCCTAGAAGAGTGAAAATTGGGCAGCTAAGTGGACTTAGTGAACTGATCATTACCACAGAGATCATCAAGTTCGGATGAAAAAAAAATTGCCGAGTATTCAGAAAACCAGTAGTATTTTTGAAGCTTGGAACACCTTTCCAATGAATGTGTTTTACGCAGTCTTTGCTTGTGGCTATTTCAAGAGGAAACAAACCACATAGACAGAACTTAGAACTACTTTATTTTGTCAAGTTTCAAGGAGCTAGCACAAACCGTGTTTGATTTAGACTTAAAAAACACATCTATCTGTATAGGAGGAAATAGAGTGAAACCTAAAAATTCAAACTGTTACTGGTAACGAACGCTTCATCCTAGAAGAGTGAAAATTGGGGAGCTAAGTGGACTTAGTGAACTGATCATTACCACAGAGATCATCAAAGTCGGATGAAAAAAAATTTGCCGAGTATTCAGAAAACCAGTAGTATTTTGGAAGCTTGGAACACCTTTCCAATAAAGGTGTTTTACGCTGTGTTTGCTTGTGGCTATTTCAAGAGGAAACAAACCACAAAGACAGAACTTAGAACTACTTTATTTTGTCAAGTTTCAAGGAGCTAGCACAAACCGTGTTTTATTTAGACTTAAAAAACACATCCATCTGTATAGGAGGAAATAGAGTGAAACCTAAAAATTCAAACTGTTACTGGTAACGAACGCTTCATCCTAGAAGAGTGAAAATTGGGCAGCTAAGTGGACTTAGTGAACTGATCATTACCACAGAGATCATCAAGGTCGGATGAAAAAAAATTTGCCGAGTATTCAGAAAACCAGTAGTATTTTGGAAGCTTGGAACACCTTTCCAATGAATGTGTTTTACACAGTGTTTGCTTGTGGCTATTTCAAGAGGAAACAAACCACAAAGACAGAACTTAGAACTACTTTATTTTGTCAAGTTTCAAGGAGCTAGCACAAACCGTGTTTGATTTAGACTTAAAAAACACATCTATCTGTATAGGAGGAAATAGAGTGAAACCTAAAAATTCAAACTGTTACTGGTAACGAACGCTTCATCCTAGAAGAGTGAAAATTGGGCAGCTAAGTGGACTTAGTGAACTGATCATTACCACAGAGATCATCAAGGTCGGATGAAAAAAAATTTGCCGAGTATTCAGAAAACCAGTAGTATTTTGGAAGCTTGGAACACCTTCCCAATAAAGGTGTTTTACGCAGTCTTTGCTTGTGGCTAATTCTAGAGGAAACAAACCACAAAGACAGAACTTAGAACTACTTTATTTTCAAGTTTCAAGGAGCTAGCACAAACCGTGTTTGATTTAGACTTAAAAAACACATCTATCTGTATAGGAGGAAATAGAGAGTGAAACCTAAAAATTAAAACTGTTACTGGTAACGAACGCTTCATCCTAGAATAGTGAAAATTGGGCAGCTAAGTGGACTTAGTGAACTGATCATTACCACAGAGATCATCAAGGTCGGATGAAAAAAAATTTGCCGAGTATTCAGAAAACCAGTAGTATTTTGGAAGCTTGGAACACCTTTCCAATAAATGTGTTTTACGCAGTCTTTGCTTGTGGCTATTTCAAGAGGAAACAAACCACAAAGACAGAACTTAGAACTACTTTATTTTGTCAAGTTTCAAGGAGCTAGCGCAAACCGTGTTTGATTTAGACTTAAAAAACACATCCCTCTGTATAGGAGAAAATAGAGTGAAACCTAAAAATTCAAACTGTTACTGGTAACGAACGCTTCATCCTAGAAGAGTGAAAGTTGGGCAGCTAAGTGGACTTAGTGAACTGATCATTACCACAGAGATCATCAAGGTCGGATGAAAAAAAATTTGCCGAGTATTCAGAAAACCAGTAGTATTTTGGAAGCTTGGAACACCTTTCCAATGAATGTGTTTTACGCAGTCTTTGCTTGTGGATATTTCAAGAGGAAACAAACCACAAAGACAGAACTTAGAACTACTTTATTTTGTCAAGTTTCAAGGAGCTAGCACAAACCGTGTTTGATTTAGACTTAAAAAACACATCTATCTGTATAGGAGGAAATAGAGTGAAACCTAAAAATTCAAACTGTTACTGGTAACGAACGCTTCATCCTAGAAGAGTGAAAATTGGGCAGGTAAGTGGACTTAGTGAACTGATCATTACCACAGAGATCATCAAGGTCGGATGAAAAAAAATTTGCCGAGTATTCAGAAAACCAGTAGTATTTTGGAAGCTTGGAACACCTTTCCAATAAAGGTGTTTTACGCAGTGTTTTGCTTGTGGCTATTTCAAGAGGAAACAAACCACAAAGACAGAACTTAGAACTACTTTATTTTGTCAAGTTTCAAGGAGCTAGCACAAACCGTGTTTGATTTAGACTTAAAAAACACATCTATCTGTATAGGAGGAAATAGAGTGAGACCTAAAAATTCAAACTGTTACTGGTAACGAACGCTTCATCCTAGAAGAGTGAAAATTGGGCAGCTAAATGGACTTAGTGAACTGATCATTACCACAGAGATCATCAAGGTCGGATGAAAAAAAATTTGCCGAGTATTCAGAAAACGAGTAGTATTTTGGAAGTTTGGCACACCTTTCCAATGAAGGTGTTTTACGCAGTGTTTGCTTGTGGCTATTTCAAGAGGAAACAAACCACAAAGACAGAACTTAGAACTACTTTATTTTGTCAAGTTTCAAGGAGCTAGCACAAACCGTGTTTGATTTAGACTTAAAAAACACATCTATCTGTATAGGAGGAAATAGAGTGAAAAATAAAAATTCAAACTGTTACTGGTAACGAACGCTTCATCCTAGAAGAGTGAAAATTGGGCAGCTAAGTGGACTTAGTGAACTGATCATTACCACAGAGATCATCAAGGTCGGATGAAAAAAAATTTGCCGAGTATTCAGAAAAACAGTAGTATTTTGGAAGCTTGGAACACCTTTCGAATAAAGGTGTTTTACGCAGTGTTTGCTTGTGGCTATTTCAAGAGGAAACAAACCACAAAGACAGAAGTTTGAACTACTTTATTTTGTCAAGTTTCAAGGAGCTAGCACAAACCGTGTTTGATTTAGACTTAAAAAACACATCTATCTGTATAGGAGGAAATAGAGTGAAACCTAAAAATTCAAACTGTTACTGGTAACGAACGCTTCATCCTAGAAGAGTGAAAATTGGGCAGCTAAGTGGACTTAGTGAACTGATCATTACCACAGAGATCATCAAGGTCGGATGAAAAAAAATTTGCCGAGTATTCAGAAAACGAGTAGTATTTTGGAAGTTTGGCACACCTTTCCAATGAAGGTGTTTTACGCAGTGTTTGCTTGTGGCTATTTCAAGAGGAAACAAACCACAAAGACAGAACTTAGAACTACTTTATTTTGTCAAGTTTCAAGGAGCTAGCACAAACCGTGTTTGATTTAGACTTAAAAAACACATCTATCTGTATAGGAGGAAATAGAGTGAAACCTAAAAATTCAAACTGTTACTGGTAACGAACGCTTCATCCTAGAAGAGTGAAAATTGGGCAGCTAAGTGGACTTAGACAACTGATCATTACCACAGGGATCATCAAGGTCGGATGAAAAAAAATTTGCCGAGTATTCAAAAAAACAGTAGTATTTTGGAAGCTTGGAACACCTTTCCAATAAAGGTGTTTTACGCAGTGTTTGCTTGTGGCTATTTCAAGAGGAAACAAACCACAAAGACAGAACTTAGAACTACTTTATTTTGTCAAGTTTCAAGGAGCTAGCACAAACCGTGTTTGATTTAGACTTAAAAAACACATCTATCTGTATAGGAGGAAATAGAGTGAAACCTAAAAATTCAAACTGTTACTGGTAATGAACGCTTCATCCTAGAAGAGTGAAAATTGGGCAGCTAAGTGGACTTAGTGAACTGATCATTACCACAGAGATCATCAAGGTCGGATGAAAAAAAATTTGCCGAGTATTCAGAAAACCAGTAGTATTTTGGAAGCTTGGAACACCTTTCCAATAAAGGTGTTTTACGCAGTCTTTGCTTGTGGCTAATTCAAGAGGAAACAAACCACAAAGACAGAACTTAGAACTACTTTATTTTGTCAAGTTTCAAGGAGCTAGCACAAACCGTGTTTGATTTAGACTTAAAAAACACATCTATCTGTATAGGAGGAAATAGAGTGAAACCTAAAAATTCAAACTGTTACTGGTAACGAACGCTTCATCCTAGAATAGTGAAAATTGGGCAGCTAAGTGGACTTAGTGAACTGATCATTACCACAGAGATCATCAAGGTCGGATGAAAAAAAATTTGCCGAGTATTCAGAAAACCAGTAGTATTTTGAAAGCTTGGAACACCTTTCCAATAAAGGTGTTTTACGCAGTCTTTGCTTGTGGCTATTTCAAGAGGAAACAAACCACAAAGACAGAACTTAGAACTACTTTATTTTGTCAAGTTTCAAGGAGCTAGCGCAAACCGTGTTTGATTTAGACTTAAAAAACACATCCCTCTGTATAGGAGAAAATAGAGTGAAACCTAAAAATTCAAACTGTTACTGGTAACGAACGCTTCATTCTAGAAGAGTGAAAGTTGGGCAGCTAAGTGGACTTAGTGAACTGATCATTACCACAGAGATCATCAAGGTCGGATGAAAAAAAATTTGCCGAGTATTCAGAAAACCAGTAGTATTTTGGAAGCTTGGCACACCTTTCCAATGAAGGTGTTTTACGCAGTGTTTGCTTGTGGCTATTTCAAGAGGAAACAAACCACAAAGACAGAACTTAGAACTACTTTATTTTGTCAAGTTTCAAGGAGCTAGCACAAACCGTGTTTTATTTAGACTTAAAAAACACATCTATCTGTATAGGAAGAAATAGAGTGAAACCTTAAAATTCAAACTGTTACTGGTAACGAACGCTTCATTTTAGAAGAGTGAAAATTGGGCAGCTAAGAGGACTTAGACAACTGATCATTACCACAGGGATCATCAAGGTCGGATGAAAAAAAATCTGCCGAGTATTCAAAAAACCAGTAGTATTTTGGAAGCTTGGAACACCTTTCCAATAAAGGTGTTTTACGCAGTGTTTGCTTGTGGCTATTTCAAGAGGAAACAAACCACAAAGACAGAACTTAGAACTACTTTATTTTGTCAAGTTTCAAGGAGCTAGCACAAACCGTGTTTGATTTAGACTTAAAAAACACATCTATCTGTATAGGAGGAAATAGAGTGAAACCTAAAATTCAAACTGTTACTGGTAACGAACGCTTCATCCTAGAAGAGTGAAAATTGGGCAGCTAAGTGGACTTAGTGAACTGATCATTACCACAGAGATCATGAAGGTCGGATGAAAAAAAATTTGCCGAGTATTCAGAAAACCAGTAGTATTTTGGAAGCTTGGAACACCTTTCCAATTAAGGTGTTTTACGCAGTGTTTGCTTGTGGCTATTTCAAGAGGAAACAAACCACAAAGACAGAACTTAGAACTACTTTTTTTTGTCAAGTTTCAAGGAGCTAGCACAATCCGTGTTTGATTTAGACTTAAAAAACACATCTATCTGTATAGGAGGAAATAGAGTGAAATCTAAAAATTCAAACTGTTACTGGTAACGAACGCTTCATCCTAGAAGAGTGAAAATTGGGCAGCTAAGTGGACTTAGTGAACTGATCATTACCACAGAGATCAACAAGTTCGGATGAAAAAAAATTTGCCGAGTATTCAGAAAACCAGTAGTATTTTGGAAGGTTGGAACACCTTTCCAATAAAGGTGTTTTACGCAGTGTTTGCTTGTGGCTATTTCAAGAGGAAACAAACCACAAAGACAGAAATTAGAACTACTTTATTTTGTCAAGTTTCAAGGAGCTAGCACAAACCGTGTTTGATTTAGACTTAAAAAACACATCTATCCGTATAGGAGGAAATAGAGTGAAACCTAAAAATTCAAACTGTTACTGGTAACGAACGCTTCATCCTAGAAGAGTGAAAATTGGGCAGCTAAGTGGACTTAATGAACTGATCATTACCACAGAGATCATCAAGGTCGGATGAAAAAAAATTTGCCGAGTATTCAGAAAACCAGTAGTATTTTGGAAGCTTGCCACACCTTTCCAATGAAGGTGTTTTACGCAGTGTTTGCTTGTGGCTATTTCAAGAGGAAACAAACCACAAAGACAGAACTTAGAATTACTTTATTTTGTCAAGTTTCAAGGAGCTAGCACAAACCGTGTTTGATTTAGACTTAAAAAACACATCTATCTGTAAAGGAGGAAATAGAGTGAAACCTAAAAATTCAAACTGTTACTGGTAACGAATGCTTCATCCTAGAAGAGTGAAAATTAGGCAGCTAAGTGGACCTAGTGAACTGATCATTACCACAGAGATCATCAAGGTCAGAGAAAAAAAATTTGCCGAGTATTCAGAAAACCAGTAGTATTTTGGAAGCTTGGCACACCTTTCCTTTGAATGTGTTTTACGCAGTCTTTGCTTGTGGCTATTTCAAGAGGAAACAAACCACAAAGACAGAACTTAGAACTACTTTATTTTGTCAAGTTTCAAGGAGATAGCACAAACCGTGTTTGATTTAGACTTAAAAAACACATCTATCTGTATAGGAGGAAATAGAGTGAAACCTGAAAATTCAAACTGTTACTGGTAACGAACGCTTCATCCTAGAAGAGTGAAAATTGGGGAGCTAAGTGGACTTAGTGAACTGATCATTACCACAGAGATCATCAAGGTCGGATGATAAAAAATTTGCCGAGTATTCAGAAAACCAGTAGTATTTTGGAAGCTTGGCACACTTTTCCAATGAATGTGTTTTACGCAGTCTTTGCTTGTGGCTATTTCAAGAGGAAACAAACCACAAAGACAGAACTTAGAACTACTTTATTTTGTCAAGTTTCAAGGAGATAGCACAAACCGTGTTTGATTTAGACTTAAAAAACACATCTATCTGTATATGAGAAAATAGAGTGAAACCTTAAAATTCAAACTGTTACTGGTAACGAACGCTTCATCCTAGAAGAGTGAATGTTGGGCAGCTAAGTGGACTTAGTGAACTGATCATTACCACAGAGATCATCAAGGTCGGATGAAAAAAAAATTTGCCGAGTATTCAGAAAACCAGTAGTATTTTGGAAGCTTGGCACACCTTTCCAATGAATGTGTTTTACGCAGTCTTTGTTTGTGGCTATTTCAAGAGGAAACAAACCACAAAGACAGAACTTAGAACTACTTTATTTTCTCAAGATTCAAGGAGCTAGGACAAACCGTGTTTGATTTAGACTTAAAAAACACATCTATCTGTATAGGAGGAAATAGAGTGAAACCTAAAAATTCAAACTGTTACTGGTAGCGAACGCTTCATCCTAGAAGAGTGAAAATTGGGCAGGTAAGTGGACTTAGTGAACTGATCATTACCACAGAGATCATCAAGCTCGGATGAAAAAAAATTTGCCGAGTATTCAGAAAACCAGTAGTATTTTGGAAGCTTGGAACACCTTTCCAATTAAGGTGTTTTACGCAGTCTTTGCTTGTGGCTATTTCAAGAGGAAACAAACCACAAAGACAGAACTTAGAACTACTTTATTTTGTCAAGTTTCAAGGAGCTAGCACAAACCGTGTTTGATTTAGACTTAAAAAACACATCTATCTGTATAGGAGGAAGTAGACTGAAACCTAAAAATTCAAACTGTTACTGGTAACGAACGCTTCATCCTAGAAGAGTGAAAATTGGGCAGCTAAGTGGACTTAGTGAACTGATCATTACCACAGAGATCATCAAGGTCGGATGAAAAAAAATTTGCCGAGTATTCAGAAAACCAGTAGTATTTTGGAAGCTTGGAACACCTTTCCAATGAAGGTGTTTTACGCAGTGTTTGCTTGTGGCTATTTCAAGAGGAAACAAACCACAAAGACAGAACTTAGAACTACTTTATTTTGTCAAGTTTTAAGGAGCTAGCACAAACCGTGTTTGATTTAGACTTAAAAAACACATCTATCTGTATAGGAGGAAATAGAGTGAAACCTAAAAATTCAAACTGTTACTGGTAACGAACGCTTCATCCTAGAAGACTTAAAATTGGGCAGCTAAGTGGACTTAGTGAACTGATCATTACCACAGAGATCATCAAGGTCGGATGAAAAAAAATTTGCCGAGTATTCAGAAAACCAGTAGTATTTTGGAAGCTTGGCACACCTTTCAAATGAAGGTGTTTTACGCAGTGTTTGCTTGTGGCTATTTCAAGAGGAAACAAACCACAAATGCAGAACTTAGAGCTACTTTATTTTGTCAAGTTTCAAGGAGCTAGCACAAACCGTGTTTGATTTAGACTTAAAAAACACATCTATCTGTATAGGAAAAAATAGAGTGAAACCTAAAAATTCAAACTGTTACTGGTAACGAACGCTTCATCCTAGAAGAGTGAAAATTGGGCAGCTAAGTGGACTTAATGAACTGATCATTACCACAGAGATCATCAAGGTCGGATGAAAAAAAATTTGCCGAGTATTCAGAAAACCAGTAGTATTTTGGAAGCTTGGAACACCTTTCCAATAAAGGTGTTTTACGCAGTCTTTGCTTGTGGCTATTTCAAGAGGAAACAAACCACAAAGACAGAACTTAGAACTACTTTATTTTGTCAAGTTTCAAGGAGCTAGCACAAACCGTGTTTGATTTAGACTTAAAAAACACATCTATCTGTATAGGAGGAAATAGAGTGAACCTAAAATTTCAAACTGTTACTGGTAACGAACGCTTCATCCTAGAAGAGTGAAAATTGGGCAGCTAAGTGGACTTAGTGAACTAATCATTACCACAGAGATCATCAATGTCGGATGAAAAAAAATTTGCCGAGTATTCAGAAAACCAGTAGTATTTTGGAAGCTTGGAACACCTTTCCAATTAAGGTGTTTTACGCAGTCTTTGCTTGTGGCTATTTCAAGAGGAAACAAACCACAAAGACAGAACTTAGAACTACTTTATTTTGTCAAGTTTCAAGGAGCTATTACAAACCGTGTTTGATTTAGACATAAAAAACACATCTATCTGTATAGGAGGAAATAGAGTGAAACCTAAAAATTCAAACTGTTACTGGTAATGAACGCTTGATCCTAGAAGAGTGAAAATTGGGCAGGTAAGTGAACTTAGTGAACTGATCATTACCACAGTGATCATCAAGGTCGGATGAAAAAAAATTTGCCGAGTATTCAGAAAACCAGTAGTATTTTGGAAGCTTGGAACACCTTTCCAATAAAGGTGTTTTACGCATTCTTTGCTTGTGGCTATTTCAAGAGGAAACAAACCACAAAGACAGAACTTAGAACTACTTTATTTTGTCAAGTTTCAAGGAGCTAGCACAAACCGTGTTTGATTTAGACTTAAAAAACACATCTATCTGTATAGGAGGAAATAGAGTGAAACCTACAAATTCAAACTGTTACTGGTAACGAACGCTTCATACTAGAAGAGTGAAAATTGGGCAGCTAAGTGGACATAGTGAACTGATCATTACCACAGAGATCATCAAGGTCGGATGAAAAAAAATTTTCCAAGTATTCAGAAAACCAGTAGTATTTTGGAAGCTTGGAACACCTTTCCAATAAAGGTGTTTTACGCAGTCTTTGCCTGTGGCTATTTCAAGAGGAAACAAACCACAAAGACAGAACTTAGAACTACTTTATTTTGTCAAGTTTCAAGGAGCTAGCACAAACCGTGTTTGATTTAGACTTAAAAAACACATCTATCTGTATATGAGAAAATAGAGTGAAACCTTAAAATTCAAACTGTTACTGGTAACGAACGCTTCATCCTAGAAGAGTGAAAGTTGGGCAGCTAAGTGGACTTAGTGAACTGATCATTACCACAGAGATCATCAAGGTCGGATGAAAAAAAAATTTGCCGAGTATTCAGAAAACCAGTAGTATTTTGGAAGCTTGGCACACCTTTCCAATGAATGTGTTTTACGCAGTCTTTGTTTGTGGCTATTTCAAGAGGAAACAACCACAAAGACAGAACTTAGAACTACTTTATTTTCTCAAGATTCAAGGAGCTAGCACAAACCGTGTTTGATTTAGACTTAAAAAACACATCTATCTGTATAGGAGGAAATAGAGTGAAACCTAAAAATTCAAACTGTTACTGGTAACGAATGCTTCATCCTAGAAGAGTGAAAATTGGGCAGCTAAGTGGACTTAGTGAACTGATCATTACCACAGAGATCATCAAGGTCGGATTAAAAAAAAATTTGCCGAGTATTCAGAAAACCAGTTGTGTTTTGGAAGCTTGGCACACCTTTCCAATAAAGGTGTTTTACGCAGTGTTTGCTTGTGGCTATTTCAAGAGGAAACAAACCACAAAGACAGAACTTAGAACTACTTTATTTTGTCAAGTTTCAAGGAGCTGGCACAAACCGTGTTTGATTTAGACTTAAAAAACACATCTATCTGTATAGGAGGAAATAGAGTGAAACCTAAAATTTCAAACTGTTACTGGTAACAAACGATTGATCCTAGAAGAGTGAAAATTGGGCAGCTAAGTGGACTTAGTGAACTGATCATTACCACAGAGATCATCAAGGTCGGATTAAAAAAAAATTTGCCGAGTATTCAGAAAACCAGTAGTATTTTGGAAGCTTGGAACACCTTTCCAATAAATGTGTTTTACGCAGTGTTTGCTTGTGGATATTTCAAGAGGAAACAAACCACAAAGACAGAACTTAGAACTACTTTATTTTGTCAAGTTTCAAGGAGCTAGCACAAACCGTGTTTGATTTAGACTTAAAAAACACATCTATCTGTATAGGAGGAAATAGAGTGAAACCTCAAAATTCAAACTGTTACTGGTAACGAACGCTTCATCCTAGAAGAGTGAAAATTGGGCAGCTAAGTGGACTTAGTGAACTGATCATTACCACAGAGATCATCAAGATCGGATGAAAAAAAATTTGCCGAGTATTCAGAAAACCAGTAGTATTTTGGAAGCTTGGCACACCTTTCCAATTAAGGTGTTTTACGCAGTCTTTGCTTGTGGCTATTTCAAGAGGAAACAAACCACAAAGCCAGAACTTAGAACTACTTTATTTTGTCAAGTTTCAAGGAGCTAGCACAAACCGTGTTTGATTTAGACTTAAAAAACACATCTATCTGTATAGGAGGAAATAGAGTGAAACCTAAAAATTCAAACTTTTACTGGTAACGAACGCTTCATCCTAGAAGAGTGAAAATTGGGCAGCAAAGTGGACTTAATGAACTGATCATTACCACAGAGATCATCAAGGTCAGATGAAAAAAAATTTGCCGAGTATTTAGAAAACCAGTAGTATTTTGGAAGCTTGGAACACCTTTCCAATAAAGGTGTTTTACGCAGTGTTCGCTTGTGGCTATTTCAAGAGGAAACAAACCACAAAGACAGAACTTAGAACTACTTTATTTTGTCAAGTTTCAAGGAGCTAGCACAAACCGTGTTTGATTTAGACTTAAAAAACACATCTATCTGTATAGGAGGAAATAGAGTGAAACCTCAAAATTCAAACTGTTACTGGTAACGAACGCTTCATCCTAGAAGAGTGAAAATTGGGCAGCTAAGTGGACTTAGTGAACTGATCATTACCACAGAGATCATCAAGGTCGGATGAAAAAAAATTTGCCGAGTATTCAGAAAACCAGTAGTATTTTTGAAGCTTGGCACACCTTTCCAATGAAGGTGTTTTACGCAGTGTTTGCTTGTGGCTATTTCAAGAGGAAACAAACCACAAAGACAGAACTTAGAACTACTTTATTTTGTCAAGTTTCAAGGAGCTAGCACAAACCGTGTTTGATTTAGACTTAAAAAACACATCTATCTGTATAGGAGGAAATAGAGTGAAACCTAAAAATTCAAACTGTTACTGGTAACGAACGCTTCATCCTAGAAGACTTAAAATTGGGCAGCTAAGTGGACTTAGTGAACTGATCATTACCACAGAGATCATCAAGGTCGGATGAAAAAAAATTTGCCGAGTATTCAGAAAACCAGTAGTATTTTGGAAGCTTGGCACACCTTTCAAATGAAGGTGTTTTACGCAGTGTTTGCTTGTGGCTATTTCAAGAGGAAACAAACCACAAAGACAGAACTTAGAACTACTTTATTTTGTCAAGTTTCAAGGAGCTAGCATAAACCGTGTTTGATTTAGACTTAAAAAACACATCTATCTGTATAGGAGGAAATAGAGTGAAACCTGAAAATTCAAACTGTTACTGGTAACGAACGCTTCATCCTAGAAGAGTGAAAATTGGGGAGCTAAGTGGACTTAGTGAACTGATCATTACCACAGAGATCATCAAGGTCGGATGAAAAAAAAATTTGCCGAGTATTCAGAAAACCAGTAGTATTTTGGAAGCTTGG
This sequence comes from Callospermophilus lateralis, assembly GCF_048772815.1. Lineage (NCBI taxonomy): Eukaryota > Metazoa > Chordata > Mammalia > Rodentia > Sciuridae > Callospermophilus > Callospermophilus lateralis. The sequence continues at coordinate 58,331 of NW_027513392.1, forward strand.
CACACCTTTCCAATGAATGTGTTTTACGCAGTCTTTGTTTGTGGCTATTTCAAGAGGAAACAAACCACAAAGACAGAACTTAGAACTAGTTTATTATCTCAAGATTCAAGGAGCTAGCACAAACCGTGTTTGATTTAGACTTAAAAAACACATCTATCTGTATAGGAGGAAATAGAGTGAAACCTAAAAATTCAAACTGTTACTGGTAACGAATGCTTCATCCTAGAAGAGTGAAAATTGGGCAGCTAAGTGGACTTAGTGAACTGATCATTACCACAGAGATCATCAAGGTCGGATGAAAAAAAATTTGCCGAGTATTCAGAAAACCAGTTGTGTTTTGGAAGCTTGGCACACCTTTCCAATAAAGGTGTTTTACGCAGTGTTTGCTTGTGGCTATTTCAAGAGGAAACAAACCACAAAGACAGAACTTAGAACTACTTTATTTTGTCAAGTTTCAAGGAGCTGGCACAAACCGTGTTTGATTTAGACTTAAAAAACACATCTATCTGTATAGGAGGAAATAGAGTGAACCTAAAAATTCAAACTGTTACTGGTAACAAACGATTGATCCTAGAAGAGTGAAAATTGGGCAGCTAAGTGGACTTAGTGAACTGATCATTACCACAGAGATCATCAAGGTCGGATTAAAAAAAAATTTACCGAGTATTCAGAAAACCAGTAGTATTTTGGAAGCTTGGAACACCTTTCCAATAAATGTGTTTTACGCAGTGTTTGCTTGTGGATATTTCAAGAGGAAACAAACCACAAAGACAGAACTTAGAACTACTTTATTTTGTCAAGTTTCAAGGAGCTAGCACAAACCGTGTTTGATTTAGACTTAAAAAACACATCTATCTGTATAGGAGGAAATAGAGTGAAACCTCAAAATTCAAACTGTTACTGGTAACGAACGCTTCATCCTAGAAGAGTGAAAATTGGGCAGCTAAGTGGACTTAGTGAACTGATCATTACCACAGAGATCATCAAGTTCGGATGAAAAAAAATTTGCCGAGTATTCAGAAAACCAGTAGTATTTTGGAAGCTTGGCACACCTTTCCAATGAAGGTGTTTTACGCAGTGTTTGCTTGTGGCTATTTCAAGAGGAAACAAACCACAAATACAGAACTTAGAGCTACTTTATTTTGTCAAGTTTCAAGGAGCTAGCACAAACCGTGTTTGATTTAGACTTAAAAAACACATCTATCTGTATAGGAAAAAATAGAGTGAAACCTAAAAATTCAAACTGTTACTGGTAACAAACGCTTCATCCTAGAAGAGTGAAAATTGAGCAGCTAAGTGGACTTAATGAACTGATCATTACCGCAGAGATCATCAAGGTCGGATGAAAAAAAATTTGCCGAGTATTCAGAAAACCAGTAGTATTTTGGAAGCTTGGAACACCTTTCCAATAAAGGTGTTTTACGCAGTCTTTGCTTGTGGCTATTTCAAGAGGAAACAAACCACAAAGACAGAACTTAGAACTACTTTATTTTGTCAAGTTTCAAGGAGCTAGCACAAACCGTGTTTGATTTAGACTTAAAAAACACATCTATCTGTATAGGAGGAAATAGAGTGAACCTAAAATTTCAAACTGTTACTGGTAACGAACGCTTCATCCTAGAAGAGTGAAAATTGGGCAGCTAAGTGGACTTAGTGAACTAATCATTACCACAGAGATCATCAATGTCGGATGAAAAAAAATTTGCCGAGTATTCAGAAATCCAGTAGTATTTTGGAAGCTTGGAACACCTTTCCAATTAAGGTGTTTTACGCAGTCTTTGCTTGTGGCTATTTCAAGAGGAAACAAACCACAAAGACAGAACTTAGAACTACTTTATTTTGTCAAGTTTCAAGGAGCTAGCACAAACCGTGTTTGATTTAGACATAAAAAACACATCTATCTGTATAGGAGGAAATAGAGTGAAACCTAAAAATTCAAACTGTTACTGGTAATGAACGCTTGATCCTAGAAGAGTGAAAATTGGGCAGGTAAGTGAACTTAGTGAACTGATCATTACCACAGTGATCATCAAGGTCGGATGAAAAAAAATTTGCCGAGTATTCAGAAAACCAGTAGTATTTTGGAAGCTTGGAACACCTTTCCAATAAAGGTGTTTTACGCATTCTTTGCTTGTGGCTATTTCAAGAGGAAACAAACCACAAAGACAGAACTTAGAACTACTTTATTTTGTCAAGTTTCAAGGAGCTAGCACAAACCGTGTTTGATTTAGACTTAAAAAACACATCTATCTGTATAGGAGGAAATAGAGTGAAACCTACAAATTCAAACTGTTACTGGTAACGAACGCTTCATACTAGAAGAGTGAAAATTGGGCAGCTAAGTGGACATAGTGAACTGATCATTACCACAGAGATCATCAAGGTCGGATGAAAAAAAATTTTCCAAGTATTCAGAAAACCAGTAGTATTTTGGAAGCTTGGAACACCTTTCCAATAAAGGTGTTTTACGCAGTCTTTGCTTGTGGCTATTTCAAGAGGAAACAAACCACAAAGACAGAACTTAGAACTACTTTATTTTGTCAAGTTTCAAGGAGCTAGCACAAACCGAGTTTGATTTAGACTTAAAAAACACATCTATCTGTATAGGAGAAAATAGGGTGAAACCTAAAAATTCAAACTGTTACTGGTAACGAACGCTTCATCCTAGAAGAGTGAAAGTTGGGCAGCTAAGTGGACTTAGTGAACTGATCATTACCACAGAGATCATCAAGGTCGGATGAAAAAAAATTTGCCGAGTATTCAGAAAACCAGTAGTATTTTGGAAGCTTGGAACACCTTTCCAATGAATGTGTTTTACGCAGTCTTTGCTTGTGGCTATTTCAAGAGGAAACAAACCACAAAGACAGAACTTAGAACTACTTTATTTTGTCAAGTTTCAAGGAGCCAGCACAAACCGTGTTTGATTTAGACTTAAAAAACTCATCTATCTGTATAAAAGGAAATAGAGTAAAACCTAAAAATTCAAACAGTTACTGGTAACGAACGCTTCATTCTAGAAGAGTGAAAATTGGGCAGCTAAGTGGACTTAGTGAACTGATCATTACCACAGAGATTATCAAGGTCGGATGAAAAAAAATTTGCCGAGTATTCAGAAAACCAGTAGTATTTTGGAAGCTTGGAACACCTTTCCAATAAAGGTGTTTTACGCAGTCTTTGCTTGTGGCTATTTCAAGAGGAAACAAACCAGAAAGACAGAACTTAGAACTACTTTATTTTGTCAATTTTCAAGGAGCTAGCACAAACCGTGTTTGATTTAGACTTAAAAAACACATCTATCTGTATAGGAGGAAATAGAGTGAAACCTAAAAATTCAAACTGTTACTGGTAACGAACGCTTCATCCTAGAAGAGTGAAAATTGGGCAGCTAAGTGGACTTAGTGAACTGATCATTAACACAGAGATCATCAAGGTCGGATGAAAAAAATTTGCCGAGTATTCAGAAAACCAGTAGTATTTTGGAAGCTTGGAACACCTTTCCAATAAAGGTGTTTTACGCAGTCTTTGCTTGTGGCTATTTCAAGAGGAAACAAACCACAAAGACAGAACTTAGAACTACTTTATTTTGTCAAGTTTCAAGGAGCTAGCACAAACCGTGTTTGATTTAGACTTAAAAAACACATCTATCTGTATAGGATAAAATAGAGTGACACCTAAAATTTCAAACTGTTACTGGTAACGAACACTTCATCCTAGAAGAGTGAAAGTTGGGCAGCTAAGTGGACTTAGTGAACTGATCATTACCACAGAGATCATCAAGGTCGGATGAAAAAAAATTTGCCGAGTATTCAGAAAAAAAGTAGTATTTTGGAAGCTTGGCACAACTTTCCAATGAATGCGTTTTACGCAGTCTTTGCTTGTGGCTATTTCAAGAGGAAACAAACCACAAAGACAGAACTTAGAACTACTTTATTTTGTCAAGTTTCAAGGAGCTAGCACAAACCGAGTTTGATTTAGACTTAAAAAACACATCTATCTGTATAGGAGAAAATAGGGTGAAACCTAAAAATTCAAACTGTTACTGGTAACGAACGCTTCATCCTAGAAGAGTGAAAGTTGGGCAGCTAAGTGGACTTAGTGAACTGATCATTACCACAGAGATCATCAAGGTCGGATGAAAAAAAATTTGCCGAGTATTCAGAAAACCAGTAGTATTTTGGAAGCTTGGAACACCTTTCCAATGAATGTGTTTTACGCAGTCTTTGCTTGTGGCTATTTCAAGAGGAAACAAACCACAAAGACAGAACTTAGAACTACTTTATTTTGTCAAGTTTCAAGGAGCCAGCACAAACCGTGTTTGATTTAGACTTAAAAAACTCATCTATCTGTATAAAAGGAAATAGAGTAAAACCTAAAAATTCAAACAGTTACTGGTAACGAACGCTTCATTCTAGAAGAGTGAAAATTGGGCAGCTAAGTGGACTTAGTGAACTGATCATTACCACAGAGATCATCAAGGTCGGATGAAAAAAAATTTGCCGAGTATTCAGAAAACCAGTAGTATTTTGGAAGCTTGGAACACCTTTCCAATAAAGGTGTTTTACGCAGTCTTTGCTTGTGGCTATATCAAGAGGAAACAAACCACAAAGACAGAACTTAGAACTACTTTATTTTGTCAATTTTCAAGGAGCTAGCACAAACCGTGTTTGATTTAGACTTAAAAAACACATCTATCTGTATAGGAGGAAATAGAGTGAAACCTAAAAATTCAAACTGTTACTGGTAACGAACGCTTCATCCTAGAAGAGTGAAAATTGGGCAGCTAAGTGGACTTAGTGAACTGATCATTACCACAGAGATCATCAAGGTCGGATGAAAAAAAATTTGCCGAGTATTCAGAAAACCAGTAGTATTTTGGAAGCTTGGCACACCTTTCCAATGAAGGTGTTTTACGCAGTGTTTGCTTGTGGCTATTTCAAGAGGAAACAAACCACAAAGACAGAACTTAGAACTACTTTATTTTGTCAAGTTTCAAGGAGCTAGCACAAACCGTGTTTTATTTAGACTTAAAAAACACATCTATCTGTATAGGAAGAAATAGAGTGAAACCTTAAAATTCAAACTGTTACTGGTAACGAACGCTTCATTTTAGAAGAGTGAAAATTGGGCAGCTAAGAGGACTTAGACAACTGATCATTACCACAGGGATCATCAAGGTCGGATGAAAAAAAATCTGCCGAGTATTCAAAAAACCAGTAGTATTTTGGAAGCTTGGAACACCTTTCCAATAAAGGTGTTTTACGCAGTGTTTGCTTGTGGCTATTTCAAGAGGAAACAAACCACAAAGACAGAACTTAGAACTACTTTATTTTGTCAAGTTTCAAGGAGCTAGCACAAACCGTGTTTGATTTAGACTTAAAAAACACATCTATCTGTATAGGAGGAAATAGAGTGAAACCTAAAATTCAAACTGTTACTGGTAACGAACGCTTCATCCTAGAAGAGTGAAAATTGGGCAGCTAAGTGGACTTAGTGAACTGATCATTACCACAGAGATCATGAAGGTCGGATGAAAAAAAATTTGCCGAGTATTCAGAAAACCAGTAGTATTTTGGAAGCTTGGAACACCTTTCCAATTAAGGTGTTTTACGCAGTGTTTGCTTGTGGCTATTTCAAGAGGAAACAAACCACAAAGACAGAACTTAGAACTACTTTTTTTTGTCAAGTTTCAAGGAGCTAGCACAATCCGTGTTTGATTTAGACTTAAAAAACACATCTATCTGTATAGGAGGAAATAGAGTGAAATCTAAAAATTCAAACTGTTACTGGTAACGAACGCTTCATCCTAGAAGAGTGAAAATTGGGCAGCTAAGTGGACTTAGTGAACTGATCATTACCACAGAGATCAACAAGTTCGGATGAAAAAAAATTTGCCGAGTATTCAGAAAACCAGTAGTATTTTGGAAGGTTGGAACACCTTTCCAATAAAGGTGTTTTACGCAGTGTTTGCTTGTGGCTATTTCAAGAGGAAACAAACCACAAAGACAGAAATTAGAACTACTTTATTTTGTCAAGTTTCAAGGAGCTAGCACAAACCGTGTTTGATTTAGACTTAAAAAACACATCTATCCGTATAGGAGGAAATAGAGTGAAACCTAAAAATTCAAACTGTTACTGGTAACGAACGCTTCATCCTAGAAGAGTGAAAATTGGGCAGCTAAGTGGACTTAATGAACTGATCATTACCACAGAGATCATCAAGGTCGGATGAAAAAAAATTTGCCGAGTATTCAGAAAACCAGTAGTATTTTGGAAGCTTGCCACACCTTTCCAATGAAGGTGTTTTACGCAGTGTTTGCTTGTGGCTATTTCAAGAGGAAACAAACCACAAAGACAGAACTTAGAACTACTTTATTTTGTCAAGTTTCAAGGAGCTAGCACAAACCGTGTTTGATTTAGACTTAAAAAACACATCTATCTGTATAGGAGGAAATAGAGTGAAATCTAAAAATTCAAATTGTTACTGGTAACGAACGCTTCATCCTAGAAGAGTGAAAATTGGGCAGCTAAGTGGACTTAGTGAACTGATCATTACCACAGAGATCATCAAGGTCGGATGAAAAAAAATTTGCCGAGTATTCAGAAAACCAGTAGTATTTTGGAAGGTTGGAACACCTTTCCAATAAAGGTGATTTACGCAGTGTTTGCTTGTGCCTATTTCAAGAGGAAACAAACCACAAAGACAGAAATTAGAACTACTTTATTTTGTCAAGTTTCAAGGAGCTAGCACAAACCGTGTTTGATTTAGACTTAAAAAACACATCTATCCGTATAGGAGGATATAGAGTGAAACCTAAAAATTCAAACTGTTACTGGTAACGAACGCTTCATCCTAGAAGAGTGAAAATTGGGCAGCTAAGTGGACTTAATGAACTGATCATTACCACAGAGATCATCAAGGTCGGATGAAAAAAAATTTGCCGAGTATTCAGAAAACCAGTAGTATTTTGGAAGCTTGGCACACCTTTCCAATGAAGGTGTTTTACGCAGTGTTTGCTTGTGGCTATTTCAAGAGGAAACAAACCACAAAGACAGAACTTAGAATTACTTTATTTTGTCAAGTTTCAAGGAGCTAGCACAAACCGTGTTTGATTTAGACTTAAAAAACACATCTATCTGTAAAGGAGGAAATAGAGTGAAACCTAAAAATTCAAACTGTTACTGGTAACGAATGCTTCATCCTAGAAGAGTGAAAATTAGGCAGCTAAGTGGACCTAGTGAACTGATCATTACCACAGAGATCATCAAGGTCAGAGAAAAAAAATTTGCCGAGTATTCAGAAAACCAGTAGTATTTTGGAAGCTTGGCACACCTTTCCTTTGAATGTGTTTTACGCAGTCTTTGCTTGTGGCTATTTCAAGAGGAAACAAACCACAAAGACAGAACTTAGAACTACTTTATTTTGTCAAGTTTCAAGGAGATAGCACAAACCGTGTTTGATTTAGACTTAAAAAACACATCTATCTGTATAGGAGGAAATAGAGTGAAACCTGAAAATTCAAACTGTTACTGGTAACGAACGCTTCATCCTAGAAGAGTGAAAATTGGGGAGCTAAGTGGACTTAGTGAACTGATCATTACCACAGAGATCATCAAGGTCGGATGAAAAAAAATTTGCCGAGTATTCAGAAAACCAGTAGTATTTTGGAAGCTTGGCACACCTTTCCAATGAATGTGTTTTACGCAGTCTTTGCTTGTGGCTATTTCAAGAGGAAACAAACCACAAAGACAGAACTTAGAACTACTTTATTTTGTCAAGTTTCAAGGAGATAGCACAAACCGTGTTTGATTTAGACTTAAAAAACACATCTATCTGTATATGAGAAAATAGAGTGAAACCTTAAAATTCAAACTGTTACTGGTAACGAACGCTTCATCCTAGAAGAGTGAATGTTGGGCAGCTAAGTGGACTTAGTGAACTGATCATTACCACAGAGATCATCAAGGTCGGATGAAAAAAAAATTTGCCGAGTATTCAGAAAACCAGTAGTATTTTGGAAGCTTGGCACACCTTTCCAATGAATGTGTTTTACGCAGTCTTTGTTTGTGGCTATTTCAAGAGGAAACAAACCACAAAGACAGAACTTAGAACTACTTTATTTTCTCAAGATTCAAGGAGCTAGGACAAACCGTGTTTGATTTAGACTTAAAAAACACATCTATCTGTATAGGAGGAAATAGAGTGAAACCTAAAAATTCAAACTGTTACTGGTAACGAACGCTTCATCCTAGAAGAGTGAAAATTGGGCAGGTAAGTGGACTTAGTGAACTGATCATTACCACAGAGATCATCAAGCTCGGATGAAAAAAAATTTGCCGAGTATTCAGAAAACCAGTAGTATTTTGGAAGCTTGGAACACCTTTCCAATTAAGGTGTTTTACGCAGTCTTTGCTTGTGGCTATTTCAAGAGGAAACAAACCACAAAGACAGAACTTAGAACTACTTTATTTTGTCAAGTTTCAAGGAGATAGCACAAACCGTGTTTGATTTAGACTTAAAAAACACATCTATCTGTATATGAGAAAATAGAGTGAAACCTTAAAATTCAAACTGTTACTGGTAACGAACGCTTCATCCTAGAAGAGTGAATGTTGGGCAGCTAAGTGGACTTAGTGAACTGATCATTACCACAGAGATCATCAAGGTCGGATGAAAAAAAAATTTGCCGAGTATTCAGAAAACCAGTAGTATTTTGGAAGCTTGGCACACCTTTCCAATGAATGTGTTTTACGCAGTCTTTGTTTGTGGCTATTTCAAGAGGAAACAAACCACAAAGACAGAACTTAGAACTACTTTATTTTCTCAAGATTCAAGGAGCTAGGACAAACCGTGTTTGATTTAGACTTAAAAAACACATCTATCTGTATAGGAGGAAATAGAGTGAAACCTAAAAATTCAAACTGTTACTGGTAACGAACGCTTCATCCTAGAAGAGTGAAAATTGGGCAGGTAAGTGGACTTAGTGAACTGATCATTACCACAGAGATCATCAAGCTCGGATGAAAAAAAATTTGCCGAGTATTCAGAAAACCAGTAGTATTTTGGAAGCTTGGAACACCTTTCCAATTAAGGTGTTTTACGCAGTCTTTGCTTGTGGCTATTTCAAGAGGAAACAAACCACAAAGACAGAACTTAGAACTACTTTATTTTGTCAAGTTTCAAGGAGCTAGCACAAACCGTGTTTGATTTAGACTTAAAAAACACATCTATCTGTATAGGAGGAAGTAGACTGAAACCTAAAAATTCAAACTGTTACTGGTAACGAACGCTTCATCCTAGAAGAGTGAAAATTGGGCAGCTAAGTGGACTTAGTGAACTGATCATTACCACAGAGATCATCAAGGTCGGATGAAAAAAAATTTGCCGAGTATTCAGAAAACCAGTAGTATTTTGGAAGCTTGGAACACCTTTCCAATGAAGGTGTTTTACGCAGTGTTTGCTTGTGGCTATTTCAAGAGGAAACAAACCACAAAGACAGAACTTAGAACTACTTTATTTTGTCAAGTTTTAAGGAGCTAGCACAAACCGTGTTTGATTTAGACTTAAAAAACACATCTATCTGTATAGGAGGAAATAGAGTGAAACCTAAAAATTCAAACTGTTACTGGTAACGAACGCTTCATCCTAGAAGACTTAAAATTGGGCAGCTAAGTGGACTTAGTGAACTGATCATTACCACAGAGATCATCAAGGTCGGATGAAAAAAAATTTGCCGAGTATTCAGAAAACCAGTAGTATTTTGGAAGCTTGGCACACCTTTCAAATGAAGGTGTTTTACGCAGTGTTTGCTTGTGGCTATTTCAAGAGGAAACAAACCACAAATGCAGAACTTAGAGCTACTTTATTTTGTCAAGTTTCAAGGAGTTAGCACAAACCGTGTTTGATTTAGACTTAAAAAACACATCTATCTGTATATGAGAAAATAGAGTGAAACCTTAAAATTCAAACTGTTACTGGTAACGAACGCTTCATCCTAGAAGAGTGAATGTTGGGCAGCTAAGTGGACTTAGTGAACTGATCATTACCACAGAGATCATCAAGGTCGGATGAAAAAAAAATTTGCCGAGTATTCAGAAAACCAGTAGTATTTTGGAAGCTTGGCACACCTTTCCAATGAATGTGTTTTACGCAGTCTTTGTTTGTGGCTATTTCAAGAGGAAACAAACCACAAAGACAGAACTTAGAACTACTTTATTTTCTCAAGATTCAAGGAGCTAGGACAAACCGTGTTTGATTTAGACTTAAAAAACACATCTATCTGTATAGGAGGAAATAGAGTGAAACCTAAAAATTCAAACTGTTACTGGTAACGAACGCTTCATCCTAGAAGAGTGAAAATTGGGCAGGTAAGTGGACTTAGTGAACTGATCATTACCACAGAGATCATCAAGCTCGGATGAAAAAAAATTTGCCGAGTATTCAGAAAACCAGTAGTATTTTGGAAGCTTGGAACACCTTTCCAATTAAGGTGTTTTACGCAGTCTTTGCTTGTGGCTATTTCAAGAGGAAACAAACCACAAAGACAGAACTTAGAACTACTTTATTTTGTCAAGTTTCAAGGAGCTAGCACAAACCGTGTTTGATTTAGACTTAAAAAACACATCTATCTGTATAGGAGGAAGTAGACTGAAACCTAAAAATTCAAACTGTTACTGGTAACGAACGCTTCATCCTAGAAGAGTGAAAATTGGGCAGCTAAGTGGACTTAGTGAACTGATCATTACCACAGAGATCATCAAGGTCGGATGAAAAAAAATTTGCCGAGTATTCAGAAAACCAGTAGTATTTTGGAAGCTTGGAACACCTTTCCAATGAAGGTGTTTTACGCAGTGTTTGCTTGTGGCTATTTCAAGAGGAAACAAACCACAAAGACAGAACTTAGAACTACTTTATTTTGTCAAGTTTTAAGGAGCTAGCACAAACCGTGTTTGATTTAGACTTAAAAAACACATCTATCTGTATAGGAGGAAATAGAGTGAAACCTAAAAATTCAAACTGTTACTGGTAACGAACGCTTCATCCTAGAAGACTTAAAATTGGGCAGCTAAGTGGACTTAGTGAACTGATCATTACCACAGAGATCATCAAGGTCGGATGAAAAAAAATTTGCCGAGTATTCAGAAAACCAGTAGTATTTTGGAAGCTTGGCACACCTTTCAAATGAAGGTGTTTTTACGCAGTGTTTGCTTGTGGCTATTTCAAGAGGAAACAAACCACAAATGCAGAACTTAGAGCTACTTTATTTTGTCAAGTTTCAAGGAGCTAGCACAAACCGTGTTTGATTTAGACTTAAAAAACACATCTATCTGTATAGGAAAAAATAGAGTGAAACCTAAAAATTCAAACTGTTACTGGTAACGAACGCTTCATCCTAGAAGAGTGAAAATTGGGCAGCTAAGTGGACTTAATGAACTGATCATTACCACAGAGATCATCAAGGTCGGATGAAAAAAAAATTGCCGAGTATTCAGAAAACCAGTAGTATTTTGGAAGCTTGGAACACCTTTCCAATAAAGGTGTTTTACGCAGTCTTTGCTTGTGGCTATTTCAAGAGGAAACAAACCACAAAGACAGAACTTAGAACTACTTTATTTTGTCAAGTTTCAAGGAGCTAGCACAAACCGTGTTTGATTTAGACTTAAAAAACACATCTATCTGTATAGGAGGAAATAGAGTGAACCTAAAATTTCAAACTGTTACTGGTAACGAACGCTTCATCCTAGAAGAGTGAAAATTGGGCAGCTAAGTGGACTTAGTGAACTAATCATTACCACAGAGATCATCAATGTCGGATGAAAAAAAATTTGCCGAGTATTCAGAAAACCAGTAGTATTTTGGAAGCTTGGAACACCTTTCCAATTAAGGTGTTTTACGCAGTCTTTGCTTGTGGCTATTTCAAGAGGAAACAAACCACAAAGACAGAACTTAGAACTACTTTATTTTGTCAAGTTTCAAGGAGCTAGCACAAACCGTGTTTGATTTAGACATAAAAAACACATATATCTGTATAGGAGGAAATAGAGTGAAACCTAAAAATTCAAACTGTTACTGGTAATGAACGCTTGATCCTAGAAGAGTGAAAATTGGGCAGGTAAGTGAACTTAGTGAACTGATCATTACCACAGTGATCATCAAGGTCGGATGAAAAAAAATTTGCCGAGTATTCAGAAAACCAGTAGTATTTTGGAAGCTTGGAACACCTTTCCAATAAAGGTGTTTTACGCATTCTTTGCTTGTGGCTATTTCAAGAGGAAACAAACCACAAAGACAGAACTTAGAACTACTTTATTTTGTCAAGTTTCAAGGAGCTAGCACAAACCGTGTTTGATTTAGACTTAAAAAACACATCTATCTGTATAGGAGGAAATAGAGTGAAACCTACAAATTCAAACTGTTACTGGTAACGAACGCTTCATACTAGAAGAGTGAAAATTGGGCAGCTAAGTGGACATAGTGAACTGATCATTACCACAGAGATCATCAAGGTCGGATGAAAAAAAATTTTCCAAGTATTCAGAAAACCAGTAGTATTTTGGAAGCTTGGAACACCTTTCCAATAAAGGTGTTTTACGCAGTCTTTGCCTGTGGCTATTTCAAGAGGAAACAAACCACAAAGACAGAACTTAGAACTACTTTATTTTGTCAAGTTTCAAGGAGCTAGCACAAACCGTGTTTGATTTAGACTTAAAAAACACATCTATCTGTATATGAGAAAATAGAGTGAAACCTTAAAATTCAAACTGTTACTGGTAACGAACGCTTCATCCTAGAAGAGTGAAAGTTGGGCAGCTAAGTGGACTTAGTGAACTGATCATTACCACAGAGATCATCAAGGTCGGATGAAAAAAAAATTTGCCGAGTATTCAGAAAACCAGTAGTATTTTGGAAGCTTGGCACACCTTTCCAATGAATGTGTTTTACGCAGTCTTTGTTTGTGGCTATTTCAAGAGGAAACAACCACAAAGACAGAACTTAGAACTACTTTATTTTCTCAAGATTCAAGGAGCTAGCACAAACCGTGTTTGATTTAGACTTAAAAAACACATCTATCTGTATAGGAGGAAATAGAGTGAAACCTAAAAATTCAAACTGTTACTGGTAACGAATGCTTCATCCTAGAAGAGTGAAAATTGGGCAGCTAAGTGGACTTAGTGAACTGATCATTACCACAGAGATCATCAAGGTCGGATGAAAAAAAATTTGCCGAGTATTCAGAAAACCAGTTGTGTTTTGGAAGCTTGGCACACCTTTCCAATAAAGGTGTTTTACGCAGTGTTTGCTTGTGGCTATTTCAAGAGGAAACAAACCACAAAGACAGAACTTAGAACTACTTTATTTTGTCAAGTTTCAAGGAGCTGGCACAAACCGTGTTTGATTTAGACTTAAAAAACACATCTATCTGTATAGGAGGAAATAGAGTGAAACCTAAAATTTCAAACTGTTACTGGTAACAAACGATTGATCCTAGAAGAGTGAAAATTGGGCAGCTAAGTGGACTTAGTGAACTGATCATTACCACAGAGATCATCAAGGTCGGATTAAAAAAAAATTTGCCGAGTATTCAGAAAACCAGTAGTATTTTGGAAGCTTGGAACACCTTTCCAATAAATGTGTTTTACGCAGTGTTTGCTTGTGGATATTTCAAGAGGAAACAAACCACAAAGACAGAACTTAGAACTACTTTATTTTGTCAAGTTTCAAGGAGCTAGCACAAACCGTGTTTGATTTAGACTTAAAAAACACATCTATCTGTATAGGAGGAAATAGAGTGAAACCTCAAAATTCAAACTGTTACTGGTAACGAACGCTTCATCCTAGAAGAGTGAAAATTGGGCAGCTAAGTGGACTTAGTGAACTGATCATTACCACAGAGATCATCAAGATCGGATGAAAAAACAATTTGCCGAGTATTCAGAAAACCAGTAGTATTTTGGAAGCTTGGCACACCTTTCCAATTAAGGTGTTTTACGCAGTCTTTGCTTGTGGCTATTTCAAGAGGAAACAAACCACAAAGCCAGAACTTAGAACTACTTTATTTTGTCAAGTTTCAAGGAGCTAGCACAAACCGTGTTTGATTTAGACTTAAAAAACACATCTATCTGTATAGGAGGAAATAGAGTGAAACCTAAAAATTCAAACTTTTACTGGTAACGAACGCTTCATCCTAGAAGAGTGAAAATTGGGCAGCTAAGTGGACTTAATGAACTGATCATTACCACAGAGATCATCAAGGTCAGATGAAAAAAAATTTGCCGAGTATTTAGAAAACCAGTAGTATTTTGGAAGCTTGGAACACCTTTCCAATAAAGGTGTTTTACGCAGTGTTCGCTTGTGGCTATTTCAAGAGGAAACAAACCACAAAGACAGAACTTAGAACTACTTTATTTTGTCAAGTTTCAAGGAGCTAGCACAAACCGTGTTTGATTTAGACTTAAAAAACACATCTATCTGTATAGGAGGAAATAGAGTGAAACCTCAAAATTCAAACTGTTACTGGTAACGAACGCTTCATCCTAGAAGAGTGAAAATTGGGCAGCTAAGTGGACTTAGTGAACTGATCATTACCACAGAGATCATCAAGGTCGGATGAAAAAAAATTTGCCGAGTATTCAGAAAACCAGTAGTATTTTTGAAGCTTGGCACACCTTTCCAATGAAGGTGTTTTACGCAGTGTTTGCTTGTGGCTATTTCAAGAGGAAACAAACCACAAAGACAGAACTTAGAACTACTTTATTTTGTCAAGTTTCAAGGAGCTAGCACAAACCGTGTTTGATTTAGACTTAAAAAACACATCTATCTGTATAGGAGGAAATAGAGTGAAACCTAAAAATTCAAACTGTTACTGGTAACGAACGCTTCATCCTAGAAGACTTAAAATTGGGCAGCTAAGTGGACTTAGTGAACTGATCATTACCACAGAGATCATCAAGGTCGGATGAAAAAAAATTTGCCGAGTATTCAGAAAACCAGTAGTATTTTGGAAGCTTGGCACACCTTTCAAATGAAGGTGTTTTACGCAGTGTTTGCTTGTGGCTATTTCAAGAGGAAACAAACCACAAAGACAGAACTTAGAACTACTTTATTTTGTCAAGTTTCAAGGAGCTAGCATAAACCGTGTTTGATTTAGACTTAAAAAACACATCTATCTCTATAGGAGGAAATAGAGTGAAACCTGAAAATTCAAACTGTTACTGGTAACGAACGCTTCATCCTAGAAGAGTGAAAATTGGGGAGCTAAGTGGACTTAGTGAACTGATCATTACCACAGAGATCATCAAGGTCGGATGAAAAAAAAATTTGCCGAGTATTCAGAAAACCAGTAGTATTTTGGAAGCTTGGCACACCTTTCCAATGAATGTGTTTTACGCAGTCTTTGTTTGTGGCTATTTCAAGAGGAAACAAACCACAAAGACAGAACTTAGAACTACTTTATTATCTCAAGATTCAAGGAGCTAGCACAAACCGTGTTTGATTTAGACTTAAAAAACACATCTATCTGTATAGGAGGAAATAGAGTGAAACCTAAAAATTCAAACTGTTACTGGTAACGAATGCTTCATCCTAGAAGAGTGAAAATTGGGCAGCTAAGTGGACTTAGTGAACTGATCATTACCACAGAGATCATCAAGGTCGGATGAAAAAAAATTTGCCGAGTATTCAGAAAACCAGTTGTGTTTTGGAAGCTTGGCACACCTTTCCAATAAAGGTGTTTTACGCAGTGTTTGCTTGTGGCTATTTCAAGAGGAAACAAACCACAAAGACAGAACTTAGAACTACTTTATTTTGTCAAGTTTCAAGGAGCTGGCACAAACCGTGTTTGATTTAGACTTAAAAAACACATCTATCTGTATAGGAGGAAATAGAGTGAACCTAAAAATTCAAACTGTTACTGGTAACAAACGATTGATCCTAGAAGAGTGAAAATTGGGCAGCTAAGTGGACTTAGTGAACTGATCATTACCACAGAGATCATCAAGGTCGGATTAAAAAAAAATTTACCGAGTATTCAGAAAACCAGTAGTATTTTGGAAGCTTGGAACACCTTTCCAATAAATGTGTTTTACGCAGTGTTTGCTTGTGGATATTTCAAGAGGAAACAAACCACAAAGACAGAACTTAGAACTACTTTATTTTGTCAAGTTTCAAGGAGCTAGCACAAACCGTGTTTGATTTAGACTTAAAAAACACATCTATCTGTATAGGAGGAAATAGAGTGAAACCTCAAAATTCAAACTGTTACTGGTAACGAACGCTTCATCCTAGAAGAGTGAAAATTGGGCAGCTAAGTGGACTTAGTGAACTGATCATTACCACAGAGATCATCAAGTTCGGATGAAAAAAAATTTGCCGAGTATTCAGAAAACCAGTAGTATTTTGGAAGCTTGGCACACCTTTCCAATGAAGGTGTTTTACGCAGTGTTTGCTTGTGGCTATTTCAAGAGGAAACAAACCACAAATACAGAACTTAGAGCTACTTTATTTTGTCAAGTTTCAAGGAGCTAGCACAAACCGTGTTTGATTTAGACTTAAAAAACACATCTATCTGTATAGGAAAAAATAGAGTGAAACCTAAAAATTCAAACTGTTACTGGTAACAAACGCTTCATCCTAGAAGAGTGAAAATTGAGCAGCTAAGTGGACTTAATGAACTGATCATTACCACAGAGATCATCAAGGTCGGATGAAAAAAAATTTGCCGAGTATTCAGAAAACCAGTAGTATTTTGGAAGCTTGGAACACCTTTCCAATAAAGGTGTTTTACGCAGTCTTTGCTTGTGGCTATTTCAAGAGGAAACAAACCACAAAGACAGAACTTAGAACTACTTTATTTTGTCAAGTTTCAAGGAGCTAGCACAAACCGTGTTTGATTTAGACTTAAAAAACACATCTATCTGTATAGGAGGAAATAGAGTGAACCTAAAATTTCAAACTGTTACTGGTAACGAACGCTTCATCCTAGAAGAGTGAAAATTGGGCAGCTAAGTGGACTTAGTGAACTAATCATTACCACAGAGATCATCAATGTCGGATGAAAAAAAATTTGCCGAGTATTCAGAAATCCAGTAGTATTTTGGAAGCTTGGAACACCTTTCCAATTAAGGTGTTTTACGCAGTCTTTGCTTGTGGCTATTTCAAGAGGAAACAAACCACAAAGACAGAACTTAGAACTACTTTATTTTGTCAAGTTTCAAGGAGCTAGCACAAACCGTGTTTGATTTAGACATAAAAAACACATCTATCTGTATAGGAGGAAATAGAGTGAAACCTAAAAATTCAAACTGTTACTGGTAATGAACGCTTGATCCTAGAAGAGTGAAAATTGGGCAGGTAAGTGAACTTAGTGAACTGATCATTACCACAGTGATCATCAAGGTCAGATGAAAAAAAATTTGCCGAGTATTCAGAAAACCAGTAGTATTTTGGAAGCTTGGAACACCTTTCCAATAAAGGTGTTTTACGCATTCTTTGCTTGTGGCTATTTCAAGAGGAAACAAACCACAAAGACAGAACTTAGAACTACTTTATTTTGTCAAGTTTCAAGGAGCTAGCACAAACCGTGTTTGATTTAGACTTAAAAAACACATCTATCTGTATAGGAGGAAATAGAGTGAAACCTACAAATTCAAACTGTTACTGGTAACGAACGCTTCATACTAGAAGAGTGAAAATTGGGCAGCTAAGTGGACATAGTGAACTGATCATTACCACAGAGATCATCAAGGTCGGATGAAAAAAAATTTTCCAAGTATTCAGAAAACCAGTAGTATTTTGGAAGCTTGGAACACCTTTCCAATAAAGGTGTTTTACGCAGTCTTTGCTTGTGGCTATTTCAAGAGGAAACAAACCACAAAGACAGAACTTAGAACTACTTTATTTTGTCAAGTTTCAAGGAGCTAGCACAAACCGAGTTTGATTTAGACTTAAAAAACACATCTATCTGTATAGGAGAAAATAGGGTGAAACCTAAAAATTCAAACTGTTACTGGTAACGAACGCTTCATCCTAGAAGAGTGAAAGTTGGGCAGCTAAGTGGACTTAGTGAACTGATCATTACCACAGAGATCATCAAGGTCGGATGAAAAAAAATTTGCCGAGTATTCAGAAAACCAGTAGTATTTTGGAAGCTTGGAACACCTTTCCAATGAATGTGTTTTACGCAGTCTTTGCTTGTGGCTATTTCAAGAGGAAACAAACCACAAAGACAGAACTTAGAACTACTTTATTTTGTCAAGTTTCAAGGAGCCAGCACAAACCGTGTTTGATTTAGACTTAAAAAACTCATCTATCTGTATAAAAGGAAATAGAGTAAAACCTAAAAATTCAAACAGTTACTGGTAACGAACGCTTCATTCTAGAAGAGTGAAAATTGGGCAGCTAAGTGGACTTAGTGAACTGATCATTACCACAGAGATCATCAAGGTCGGATGAAAAAAAATTTGCCGAGTATTCAGAAAACCAGTAGTATTTTGGAAGCTTGGAACACCTTTCCAATAAAGGTGTTTTACGCAGTCTTTGCTTGTGGCTATTTCAAGAGGAAACAAACCACAAAGACAGAACTTAGAACTACTTTATTTTGTCAATTTTCAAGGAGCTAGCACAAACCGTGTTTGATTTAGACTTAAAAAACACATCTATCTGTATAGGAGGAAATAGAGTGAAACCTAAAAATTCAAACTGTTACTGGTAACGAACGCTTCATCCTAGAAGAGTGAAAATTGGGCAGCTAAGTGGACTTAGTGAACTGATCATTAACACAGAGATCATCAAGGTCGGATGAAAAAAATTTACCGAGTATTCAGAAAACCAGTAGTATTTTGGAAGCTTGGAACACCTTTCCAATAAAGGTGTTTTACGCAGTCTTTGCTTGTGGCTATTTCAAGAGGAAACAAACCACAAAGACAGAACTTAGAACTACTTTATTTTGTCAATTTTCAAGGAGCTAGCACAAACCGTGTTTGATTTAGACTTAAAAAACACATCTATCTGTATAGGATAAAATAGAGTGACACCTAAAATTTCAAACTGTTACTGGTAACGAACACTTCATCCTAGAAGAGTGAAAGTTGGGCAGCTAAGTGGACTTAGTGAAATGATCATTACCACAGAGATCATCAAGGTCGGATGAAAAAAAATTTGCCGAGTATTCAGAAAAAAAGTAGTATTTTGGAAGCTTGGCACAACTTTCCAATGAATGCGTTTTACGCAGTCTTTGCTTGTGGCTATTTCAAGAGGAAACAAACCACAAAGACAGAACTTAGAACTACTTTATTTTGTCAAGTTTCAAGGAGCTAGCACAAACCGAGTTTGATTTAGACTTAAAAAACACATCTATCTGTATAGGAGAAAATAGGGTGAAACCTAAAAATTCAAACTGTTACTGGTAACGAACGCTTCATCCTAGAAGAGTGAAAGTTGGGCAGCTAAGTGGACTTAGTGAACTGATCATTACCACAGAGATCATCAAGGTCAGATGAAAAAAAATTTGCCGAGTATTCAGAAAACCAGTAGTATTTTGGAAGCTTGGAACACCTTTCCAATGAATGTGTTTTACGCAGTCTTTGCTTGTGGCTATTTCAAGAGGAAACAAACCACAAAGACAGAACTTAGAACTACTTTATTTTGTCAAGTTTCAAGGAGCCAGCACAAACCGTGTTTGATTTAGACTTAAAAAACTCATCTATCTGTATAAAAGGAAATAGAGTAAAACCTAAAAATTCAAACAGTTACTGGTAACGAACGCTTCATTCTAGAAGAGTGAAAATTGGGCAGCTAAGTGGACTTAGTGAACTGATCATTACCACAGAGATCATCAAGGTCGGATGAAAAAAAATTTGCCGAGTATTCAGAAAACCAGTAGTATTTTGGAAGCTTGGAACACCTTTCCAATAAAGGTGTTTTACGCAGTCTTTGCTTGTGGCTATTTCAAGAGGAAACAAACCACAAAGACAGAACTTAGAACTACTTTATTTTGTCAATTTTCAAGGAGCTAGCACAAACCGTGTTTGATTTAGACTTAAAAAACACATCTATCTGTATAGGAGGAAATACAGTGAAACCTAAAAATTCAAACTGTTACTGGTAACGAACGCTTCATCCTAGAAGAGTGAAAATTGGGCAGCTAAGTGGACTTAGTGAACTGATCATTAACACAGAGATCATCAAGGTCGGATGAAAAAAATTTGCCGAGTATTCAGAAAACCAGTAGTATTTTGGAAGCTTGGAACACCTTTCCAATAAAGGTGTTTTACGCAGTCTTTGCTTGTGGCTATTTCAAGAGGAAACAAACCACAAAGACAGAACTTAGAACTACTTTTATTTTGTCAAGTTTCAAGGAGCTAGCACAAACCGTGTTTGATTTAGACTTAAAAAACACATCTATCTGTATAGGATAAAATAGAGTGACACCTAAAATTTCAAACTGTTACTGGTAACGAACACTTCATCCTAGAAGAGTGAAAGTTGGGCAGCTAAGTGGACTTAGTGAACTGATCATTACCACAGAGATCATCAAGTTCGGATGAAAAAAAATTTGCCGAGTATTCAGAAAAAAAGTAGTATTTTGGAAGCTTGGCACAACTTTCCAATGAATGCGTTTTACGCAGTCTTTGCTTGTGGCTATTTCAAGAGGAAACAACCACAAAGACAGAACTTAGAACTACTTTATTTTGTCAAGTTTCAAGAGCTAGCACAAACCGTGTTTGATTTAGACTTAAAAAACACATCTATCTGTATAGGAGGAAAAAGAGTGAAACCTAAAATTCAAACTGTTACTGGTAACGAATGCTTCATCCTAGAAGAGTGAAAATTGGGCACCTAAGTGGACTTAGTGAACTGATCATTACCACAGAGATCATCAAGGTCGGATGAAAAAAAATTTGCCGAGTATTCAGAAAACCAGTTGTGTTTTGGAAACTTGGCACACCTTTCCAATAAAGGTGTTTTACGCAGTGTTTGCTTGTGGCTATTTCAAGAGGAAACAAACCACAAAGACAGAACTTAGAACTACTTTATTTTGTCAAGTTCAAGGAGCTGGCACAAACCGTGTTTGATTTAGACTTAAAAAACACATCTATCTGTATAGGAGGAAATAGAGTGAAACCTAAAAATTCAAACTGTTACTGGTAACAAACGCTTGATCCTAGAAGAGTGAAAATTGGGCAGCTAAGTGGACTTAGTGAACTGATCATTACCACAGAGATCATCAAGGTCGGATTAAAAAAAAATTTGCCGAGTATTCAGAAAACCAGTAGTATTTTGGAAGCTTGGAACACCTTTCCAATAAATGTGTTTTACGCAGTGTTTGCTTGTGGCTATTTCAAGAGGAAACAAACCACAAATACAGAACTTAGAACTACTTTATTCTGTCAAGTTTCAAGGAGCTAGCACAAACCGTGTTTGATATAGACTTAAAAAACACATCTATCTGTATAGGAAAAAATAGAGTGAAACCTAAAAATTCAAACTGTTACTGGTAACGAACGCTTCATCCTAGAAGAGTGAAAATTGGGCAGCTAAGTGGATTTAATGAACTGATCATTACCACAGAGATCATCAAGGTCGGATGAAAAAAAATTTGCCGAGTATTCAGAAAACCAGTAGTATTTTGGAAGCTTGGAACACCTTTCCAATAAAGGTGTTTTACGCAGTCTTTGCTTGTGGCTATTTCAAGAGGAAACAAACCACAAAGACAGAACTTAGAACTACTTTATTTTGTCAAGTTTCAAGGAGCTAGCACAAACCGTGTTTGATTTAGACTTAAAAAACACATCTATCTGTATAGGAGGAAATAGAGTGAAACCTAAAAATTCAAACTGTTACTGGTAACGAACGCTTCATCCTAGAAGAGTGAAAATTGGGCAGCTAAATGGACTTAGTGAACTAATCATTACCACAGAGATCATCAATGTCGGATGAAAAAAAATTTGCCGAGTATTCAGAAAACCAGTAGTATTTTGGAAGCTTGGAACACCTTTCCAATTAAGGTGTTTTACGCAGTCTTTGCTTGTGGCTATTTCAAGAGGAAACAAACCACAAAGACAGAACTTAGAACTACTTTATTTTGTCAAGTTTCAAGGAGCTAGCACAAACCGTGTTTGATTTAGACTTAAAAAACACATCTATCTGTATAGGAAGAAATAGAGTGAAACCTAAAAATTCAAACTGTTACTGGTAACGAACGCTTCATCCTAGAAGAGTGAAAATTGGGCAGCTAAGTGGACTTAATGAACTGATCATTACCACAGAGATCATCAAGGTCGGATGAAAAAAAATTTGCCGAGTATTCAGAAAACCAGTAGTATTTTGGAAGCTTGGAACACCTTTCCAATAAAGGTGTTTTACGCAGTGTTTGCTTGTGGCTATTTCAAGAGGAAACAAACCACAAAGACAGAAGTTTGAACTACTTTATTTTGTCAAGTTTCAAGGAGCTAGCACAAACCGTGTTTGATTTAGACTTAAAAAACACATCTATCTGTATAGGAGAAAATAGAGTGAAACCTAAAAATTCAAACTGTTACTGGTAATGAATGCTTGATCCTAGAAGAGTGAAAATTGGGCAGGTAAGTGGACTTAGTGAACTGATCATTACCACAGTGATCATCAAGGTCGGATGAAAAAAAATTTGCCGAGTATTCAGAAAACCAGTAGTATTTTGGAAGCTTGCCACACCTTTCCAATAAAGGTGTTTTACGCAGTCTTGATTGTGGCTATTTCAAGAGGAAACAAACCACAAAGACAGAACTTAGAACTACTTTATTTTGTCAAGTTTCAAGGAGCTAGCACAAACCGTTTTTTGATTTAGACTTAAAAACACATCTATCTGTATAGGAGGAAATAGAGTGAAACCTACAAATTCAAACTGTTACTGGTAACGAACGCTTCATACTAGAAGAGTGAAAATTGGGCAGCTAATGGACTTAGTGAACTGATCATTACCACAGAGATCATCAAGGTCGGATGAAAAAAAATTTTCCGAGTATTCAGAAAACCAGTAGTATTTTGGAAGCTTGGAACACCTTTCCAATAAAGGTGTTTTACGCAGTCTTTGCTTGTGGCTAATTCAAGAGGAAAACAAACCACAAAGACAGAACTTAGAACTACTTTATTTTGTCAAGTTTCAAGGAGCTAGCACAAACCGTGTTTGATTTAGACTTAAAAAACGCATCTATCTGTATAGGAGGAAATAGAGTGAAACCTAAAAATTCAAACAGTTACTGGTAACGAACGCTTCATTCTAGAAGAGTGAAAATTGGGCAGCTAAGTGGACTTAGTGAACTGATCATTACCACAGAGATCATCAAGGTCGGATGAAAAAAAATTTGCCGAGTATTCAGAAAACCAGTAGTATTTTGGAAGCTTGGAACACCTTTCCAATAAAGGTGTTTTACGCAGTGTTGCTTGTGGCTATTTCAAGAGGAAACAAACCACAAAGACAGAACTTAGAACTACTTTATTTTGTCAAGTTTCAAGGAGCTAGCACAAACCGTGTTTGATTTAGACTTAAAAAACACATCTATCTGTATAGGAGGAAATAGAGTGAAACCTAAAAATTCAAACTGTTACTGGTAATGAACGCTTCATCCTAGAAGAGTGAAAATTGGGCAGCTAAGTGGACTTAGTGAACTGATCATTAACACAGAGATCATCAAGGTCGGATTAAAAAAATTTGCCGAGTATTCAGAAAACCAGTAGTATTTTGAAGCTTGGAACACCTTTCCAATAAAGGTGTTTTATGCAGTCTTTGCTTGTGGCTAATTCAAGAGGAAACAAACCACAAAGACAGAACTTAGAACTACTTTATTTTGTCAAGTTTCAAGGAGCTAGCACAAACCGTCTTTGATTTAGACTTAAAAACACATCTATCTGTATAGGAGGAAATAGAGTGAAACCTAAAAATTCAAACTGTTACTGGTAACGAACGCTTCATCCTAGAAGAGTGAAAATTGGGCAGGTAAGTGGACTTAGTGAACTGATCATTACCACAGAGATCATCAATGTCGGATGAAAAAAAATTTGCCGAGTATTCAGAAAACCAGTAGTATTTTGGAAGCTTGGAACACCTTTCCAATGAATGTGTTTTACGCAGTCTTTGCTTGTGGCTATTTCAAGAGGAAACAAACCACAAAGACAGAACTTAGAACTACTTTATTTTGTCAAGTTTCAAGGAGCTAGCACAAACCGTGTTTGATTTAGACTTAAAAAACACATCTATCTGTATAGGGGGAAATAGAGTGAAACCTAAAAATTCAAACTGTTACTGGTAACGAACGCTTCATCCTAGAAGAGTGAAAATTGGGCAGCTAAGTGGACTTAATGAACTGATCATTACCACAGAGATCATCAAGGTCGGATGAAAAAAAATTTGCCGAGTATTCAGAAAACCAGTAGTATTTTGGAAGCTTGGAACACCTTTCCAATAAAGGTGTTTTACGCAGTGTTTGCTTGTGGCTATTTCAAGAGGAAACAAACCACAAAGACAGAAGTTTGAACTACTTTATTTTGTCAAGTTTCAAGGAGCTAGCACAAACCGTGTTTGATTTAGACTTAAAAAACACATCTATCTGTATAGGAGAAAATAGAGTGAAACCTAAAAATTCAAACTGTTACTGGTAATGAATGCTTGATCCTAGAAGAGTGAAAATTGGGCAGGTAAGTGGACTTAGTGAACTGATCATTACCACAGTGATCATCAAGGTCGGATGAAAAAAAATTTGCCGAGTATTCAGAAAACCAGTAGTATTTTGGAAGCTTGGAACACCTTTCCAATAAAGGTGTTTTACGCAGTCTTTGATTGTGGCTATTTCAAGAGGAAACAAACCACAAAGACAGAACTTAGAACTACTTTATTTTGTCAAGTTTCAAGGAGCTAGCACAAACCGTGTTTGATTTAGACTTAAAAAACACATCTATCTGTATAGGAGGAAATAGAGTGAAACCTAAAAATTCAAACTGTTACTGGTAACGAACGCTTCATACTAGAAGAGTGAAAATTGGGCAGCTAAGTGGACTTAGTGAACTGATCATTACCACAGAGATCATCAAGGTCGGATAAAAAAAAATTTTCCGAGTATTCAGAAAACCAGTAGTATTTTGGAAGCTTGGAACACCTTTCCAATAAAGGTGTTTTACGCAGTCTTTGCTTGTGGCTAATTCAAGAGGAAACAAACCACAAAGACAGAACTTAGAACTACTTTATTTTGTCAAGTTGCAAGGAGCTAGCACAAACCGTGTTTGATTTAGACTTAAAAAACACATCTATCTGTATAGGAGGAAATAGAGTGAAACCTAAAAATTCAAACAGTTACTGGTAACGAACGTTCATTCTAGAAGAGTGAAAATTGGGCAGCTAAGTGGACTTAGTGAACTGATCATTACCACAGAGATCATCAAGGTCGGATGAAAAAAAATTTGCCGAGTATTCAGAAAACCAGTAGTATTTTGGAAGCTTGGAACACCTTTCCAATAAAGGTGTTTTACGCAGTGTTTGCTTGTGGCAATTTCAAGAGGAAACAAACCACAAAGACAGAACTTAGAACTACTTTATTTTGTCAAGTTTCAAGGAGCTAGCACAAACCGTGTTTGATTTAGACTTAAAAAACACATCTATCTGTATAGGAGGAAATAGAGTGAAACCTAAAAATTCAAACTGTTACTGGTAACGAACGCTTCATCCTAGAAGAGTGAAAATTGGGCAGCTAAGTGGACTTAGTGAACTGATCATTAACACAGAGATCATCAAGGTCGGATGAAAAAAATTTGCCGAGTATTCAGAAAACCAGTAGTATTTTGGAAGCTTGGAACACCTTTCCAATAAAGGTGTTTTATGCAGTCTTTGCTTGTGGCTAATTCAAGAGGAAACAAACCACAAAGACAGAACTTAGAACTACTTTATTTTGTCAAGTTTCAAGGAGCTAGCACAAACCGTCTTTGATTTAGACTTAAAAACACATCTATCTGTATAGGAGGAAATAGAGTGAAACCTAAAAATTCAAACTGTTACTGGTAACGAACGCTTCATCCTAGAAGAGTGAAAATTGGGCAGGTAAGTGGACTTAGTGAACTGATCATTACCACAGAGATCATCAAGGTCGGATGAAAAAAAATTTGCCGAGTATTCAGAAAACCAGTAGTATTTTGGAAGCTTGGAACACCTTTCCAATGAATGTGTTTTACGCAGTCTTTGCTTGTGGCTATTTCAAGAGGAAACAAACCACAAAGACAGAACTTAGAACTACTTTATTTTGTCAAGTTTCAAGGAGCTAGCACAAACCGTGTTTGATTTAGACTTAAAAAACACATCTATCTGTATAGGAGGAAATAGAGTGAAACCTAAAAATTCAAACTGTTACTGGTAACGAACGCTTCATCCTAGAAGAGTGAAAATTGGGCAGCTAAGTGGACTTAATGAACTGATCATTACCACAGAGATCATCAAGGTCGGATGAAAAAAAATTTGCCGAGTATTCAGAAAACCAGTAGTATTTTGGAAGCTTGGAACACCTTTCCAATAAAGGTGTTTTACGCAGTGTTTGCTTGTGGCTATTTCAAGAGGAAACAAACCACAAAGACAGAAGTTTGAACTACTTTATTTTGTCAAGTTTCAAGGAGCTAGCACAAACCGTGTTTGATTTAGACTTAAAAAACACATCTATCTGTATAGGAGAAAATAGAGTGAAACCTAAAAATTCAAACTGTTACTGGTAATGAATGCTTGATCCTAGAAGAGTGAAAATTGGGCAGGTAAGTGGACTTAGTGAACTGATCATTACCACAGTGATCATCAAGGTCGGATGAAAAAAAATTTGCCGAGTATTCAGAAAACCAGTAGTATTTTGGAAGCTTGCCACACCTTTCCAATAAAGGTGTTTTACGCAGTCTTTGATTGTGGCTATTTCAAGAGGAAACAAACCACAAAGACAGAACTTAGAACTACTTTATTTTGTCAAGTTTCAAGGAGCTAGCACAAACCGTTTTTGATTTAGACTTAAAAAACACATCTATCTGTATAGGAGGAAATAGAGTGAAACCTACAAATTCAAACTGTTACTGGTAACGAACGCTTCATACTAGAAGAGTGAAAATTGGGCAGCTAAGTGGACTTAGTGAACTGATCATTACCACAGAGATCATCAAGGTCGGATGAAAAAAAATTTTCCGAGTATTCAGAAAACCAGTAGTATTTTGGAAGCTTGGAACACCTTTCCAATAAAGGTGTTTTACGCAGTCTTTGCTTGTGGCTAATTCAAGAGGAAACAAACCACAAAGACAGAACTTAGAACTACTTTATTTTGTCAAGTTTCAAGGAGCTAGCACAAACCGTGTTTGATTTAGACTTAAAAAACGCATCTATCTGTATAGGAGGAAATAGAGTGAAACCTAAAAATTCAAACAGTTACTGGTAACGAACGCTTCATTCTAGAAGAGTGAAAATTGGGCAGCTAAGTGGACTTAGTGAACTGATCATTACCACAGAGATCATCAAGGTCGGATGAAAAAAAATTTGCCGAGTATTCAGAAAACCAGTAGTATTTTGGAAGCTTGGAACACCTTTCCAATAAAGGTGTTTTACGCAGTGTTTGCTTGTGGCTATTTCAAGAGGAAACAAACCACAAAGACAGAACTTAGAACTACTTTATTTTGTCAAGTTTCAAGGAGCTAGCACAAACCGTGTTTGATTTAGACTTAAAAAACACATCTATCTGTATAGGAGGAAATAGAGTGAAACCTAAAAATTCAAACTGTTACTGGTAATGAACGCTTCATCCTAGAAGAGTGAAAATTGGGCAGCTAAGTGGACTTAGTGAACTGATCATTAACACAGAGATCATCAAGGTCGGATTAAAAAAATTTGCCGAGTATTCAGAAAACCAGTAGTATTTTGAAGCTTGGAACACCTTTCCAATAAAGGTGTTTTATGCAGTCTTTGCTTGTGGCTAATTCAAGAGGAAACAAACCACAAAGACAGAACTTAGAACTACTTTATTTTGTCAAGTTTCAAGGAGCTAGCACAAACCGTCTTTGATTTAGACTTAAAAACACATCTATCTGTATAGGAGGAAATAGAGTGAAACCTAAAAATTCAAACTGTTACTGGTAACGAACGCTTCATCCTAGAAGAGTGAAAATTGGGCAGGTAAGTGGACTTAGTGAACTGATCATTACCACAGAGATCATCAATGTCGGATGAAAAAAAATTTGCCGAGTATTCAGAAAACCAGTAGTATTTTGGAAGCTTGGAACACCTTTCCAATGAATGTGTTTTACGCAGTCTTTGCTTGTGGCTATTTCAAGAGGAAACAAACCACAAAGACAGAACTTAGAACTACTTTATTCTGTCAAGTTTCAAGGAGCTAGCACAAACCGTGTTTGATTTAGACTTAAAAAACACATCTATCTGTATAGGAAAAAATAGAGTGAAACCTAAAAATTCAAACTGTTACTGGTAACGAACGCTTCATCCTAGAAGAGTGAAAATTGGGCAGCTAAGTGGATTTAATGAACTGATCATTACCACAGAGATCATCAAGGTCGGATGAAAAAAAATTTGCGGAGTATTCAGAAAACCAGTAGTATTTTGGAAGCTTGGAACACCTTTCCAATAAAGGTGTTTTACGCAGTCTTTGCTTGTGGCTATTTCAAGAGGAAACAAACCACAAAGACAGAACTTAGAACTACTTTATTTTGTCAAGTTTCAAGGAGCTAGCACAAACCGTGTTTGATTTAGACTTAAAAAACACATCTATCTGTATAGGAGGAAATAGAGTGAAACCTAAAAATTCAAACTGTTACTGGTAACGAACGCTTCATCCTAGAAGAGTGAAAATTGGGCAGCTAAGTGGACTTAATGAACTGATCATTACCACAGAGATCATCAAGGTCGGATGAAAAAAAATTTGCCGAGTATTCAGAAAACCAGTAGTATTTTGGAAGCTTGGAACACCTTTCCAATAAAGGTGTTTTACGCAGTGTTTGCTTGTGGCTATTTCAAGAGGAAACAAACCACAAAGACAGAAGTTTGAACTACTTTATTTTGTCAAGTTTCAAGGAGCTAGCACAAACCGTGTTTGATTTAGACTTAAAAAACACATCTATCTGTATAGGAGAAAATAGAGTGAAACCTAAAAATTCAAACTGTTACTGGTAATGAATGCTTGATCCTAGAAGAGTGAAAATTGGGCAGGTAAGTGGACTTAGTGAACTGATCATTACCACAGTGATCATCAAGGTCGGATGAAAAAAAATTTGCCGAGTATTCAGAAAACCAGTAGTATTTTGGAAGCTTGGAACACCTTTCCAATAAAGGTGTTTTACGCAGTCTTTGATTGTGGCTATTTCAAGAGGAAACAAACCACAAAGACAGAACTTAGAACTACTTTATTTTGTCAAGTTTCAAGGAGCTAGCACAAACCGTGTTTGATTTAGACTTAAAAAACACATCTATCTGTATAGGAGGAAATAGAGTGAAACCTAAAAATTCAAACTGTTACTGGTAACGAACGCTTCATACTAGAAGAGTGAAAATTGGGCAGCTAAGTGGACTTAGTGAACTGATCATTACCACAGAGATCATCAAGGTCGGATAAAAAAAAATTTTCCGAGTATTCAGAAAACCAGTAGTATTTTGGAAGCTTGGAACACCTTTCCAATAAAGGTGTTTTACGCAGTCTTTGCTTGTGGCTAATTCAAGAGGAAACAAACCACAAAGACAGAACTTAGAACCACTTTATTTTGTCAAGTTGCAAGGAGCTAGCACAAACCGTGTTTGATTTAGACTTAAAAAACACATCTATCTGTATAGGAGGAAATAGAGTGAAACCTAAAAATTCAAACAGTTACTGGTAACGAACGTTCATTCTAGAAGAGTGAAAATTGGGCAGCTAAGTGGACTTAGTGAACTGATCATTACCACAGAGATCATCAAGGTCGGATGAAAAAAAATTTGCCGAGTATTCAGAAAACCAGTAGTATTTTGGAAGCTTGGAACACCTTTCCAATAAAGGTGTTTTACGCAGTGTTTGCTTGTGGCAATTTCAAGAGGAAACAAACCACAAAGACAGAAATTAGAACTACTATTTTGTCAAGTTTCAAGGAGCTAGCACAAACCGTGTTTGATTTAGACTTAAAAAACACATCTATCTGTATAGGAGGAAATAGAGTGAAACCTAAAAATTCAAACTGTTACTGGTAACGAACGCTTCATCCTAGAAGAGTGAAAATTGGGCAGCTAAGTGGACTTAGTGAACTGATCATTAACACAGAGATCATCAAGGTCGGATGAAAAAAATTTGCCGAGTATTCAGAAAACCAGTAGTATTTTGGAAGCTTGGAACACCTTTCCAATAAAGGTGTTTTATGCAGTCTTTGCTTGTGGCTAATTCAAGAGGAAACAAACCACAAAGACAGAACTTAGAACTACTTTATTTTGTCAAGTTTCAAGGAGCTAGCACAAACCGTCTTTGATTTAGACTTAAAAACACATCTATCTGTATAGGAGGAAATAGAGTGAAACCTAAAAATTCAAACTGTTACTGGTAACGAACGCTTCATCCTAGAAGAGTGAAAATTGGGCAGGTAAGTGGACTTAGTGAACTGATCATTACCACAGAGATCATCAAGGTCGGATGAAAAAAAATTTGCCGAGTATTCAGAAAACCAGTAGTATTTTGGAAGCTTGGAACACCTTTCCAATGAATGTGTTTTACGCAGTCTTTGCTTGTGGCTATTTCAAGAGGAAACAAACCACAAAGACAGAACTTAGAACTACTTTATTTTGTCAAGTTTCAAGGAGCTAGCACAAACCGTGTTTGATTTAGACTTAAAAAACACATCTATCTGTATAGGAGGAAATAGAGTGAAACCTAAAAATTCAAACTGTTACTGGTAACGAACGCTTCATCCTAGAAGAGTGAAAATTGGGCAGCTAAGTGGACTTAATGAACTGATCATTACCACAGAGATCATCAAGGTCGGATGAAAAAAAATTTGCCGAGTATTCAGAAAACCAGTAGTATTTTGGAAGCTTGGAACACCTTTCCAATAAAGGTGTTTTACGCAGTCTTTGCTTGTGGCTATTTCAAGAGGAAACAAACCACAAAGACAGAACTTAGAACTACTTTATTTTGTCAAGTTTCAAGGAGCTAGCACAAACCGTGTTTGATTTAGACTTAAAAAACACATCTATCTGTATAGGAGGAAATAGAGTGAAACCTAAAAATTCAAACTGTTACTGGTAACGAACGCTTCATCCTAGAAGAGTGAAAGTTGGGCAGCTAAGTGGACTTAGTGAACTGATCATTACCACAGAGATCATCAAGGTCGGATGAAAAAAAAATTTGCCGAGTATTCAGAAAACCAGTACTATTTTGGAAGCTTGGAACACCTTTCCAATGAATGTGTTTTACGCAGTCTTTGCTTGTGGCTATTTCAAGAGGAAACAAACCACAAAGACAGAACTTAGAACTACTTTATTTTGTCAAGTTTCAAGGAGGTAGCACAAACCGTGTTTGATTTAGACTTAAAAAACACATCTATCTGTATAGGAGGAAATAGAGTGAAACCTAAAAATTCAAACTGTTACTGGTAACGAACGCTTCATCCTAGAAGAGTGAAAATTGGGCAGGTAAGTGGACTTAGTGAACTGATCATTAACATAGAGATCATCAAGGTCGGATGAAAAAAAATTTGCCGAGTATTCAGAAAACCAGTAGTATTTTGGAAGCTTGGAACACCTTTCCAATAAAGGTGTTTTACGCAGTGTTTGCTTGTGGCTATTTCAAGAGGAAACAAACCACAAAGACAGAAGTTTGAACTACTTTATTTTGTCAAGTTTCAAGGAGCTAGCACAAACCGTGTTTGATTTAGACTTAAAAAACACATCTATCTGTATAGGAGGAAATAGAGTGAAACCTAAAAATTCAAACTGTTACTGGTAATGAACGCTTGATCCTAGAAGAGTGAAAATTGGGCAGGTAAGTGGACTATGGAACTGATCATTACCACATTGATCATCAAAGTCGGATGAAAAAAAATTTGCCGAGTATTCAGAAAACCAGTAGTATTTTGGAAGCTTGGAACACCTTTCCAATAAAGGTGTTTTACGCAGTCTTTGATTGTGGCTATTTCAAGAGGAAACAAACCACAAAGACAGAACTTAGAACTACTTTATTTTGTCAAGTTTCAAGGAGCTAGCACAAACCGTGTTTGATTTAGACTTAAAAAACACATCTATCTGTATAGGAGGAAATAGAGTGAAACCTACAAATTCAAACTGTTACTGGTAACGAACGCTTCATACTAGAAGAGTGAAAATTGGGCAGCTAAGTGGACTTAGTGAACTGATCATTACCACAGAGATCATCAAGGTCGGATGAAAAAAAATTTTCCGAGTATTCAGAAAACCAGTAGTATTTTGGAAGCTTGGAACACCTTTCAAATAAAGGTGTTTTACGCAGTCTTTGCTTGTGTCTATTTCAAGAGGAAACAAACCACAAAGACAGAACTTAGAACTACTTTATTTTGTCAAGTTTCAAGGAGCTAGCACAAACCGTGTTTGATTTAGACTTAAAAAACACATCTATCTGTATAGGAGAAAATAGGGTGAAACCTAAAAATTCAAACTGTTACTGGTAACGAACGCTTCATCCTAGAAGAGTGAAAGTTGGGCAGCTAAGTGGACTTAGTGAACTGATCATTACCACAGAGATCATCAAGGTCGGATGAAAAAAAATTTGCCGAGTATTCAGAAAACCAGTAGTATTTTGGAAGCTTGGAACACCTTTCCAATAAAGGTGTTTTACGCAGTCTTTGCTTGTGGCTATTTCAAGAGGAAACAAACCACAAAGACAGAACTTAGAACTACTTTATTTTGTCAAGTTTCAAGGAGCTAGCACAAACCGTGTTTGATTTAGACTTAAAAAACACATCTATCTGTATAGGAGGAAATAGAGTGAAACCTACAAATTCAAACTGTTACTGGTAACGAACGCTTCATACTAGAAGAGTGAAAATTGGGCAGCTAAGTGGACTTAGTGAACTGATCATTACCACAGAGATCATCAAGGTCGGATGAAAAAAAATTTTCCGAGTATTCAGAAAACCAGTAGTATTTTGGAAGCTTGGAACACCTTTCCAATAAAGGTGTTTTACGCAGTCTTTGCTTGTGGCTAATTCAAGAGGAAACAAACCAAAAAGACAGAACTTAGAACTACTTTATTTTGTCAAGTTGCAAGGAGCTAGCACAAACCGTGTTTGATTTAGACTTAAAAAACACATCTATCTGTATAGGAGGAAATAGAGTGAAACCTAAAAATTCAAACAGTTACTGGTAACGAACGTTCATTCTAGAAGAGTGAAAATTGGGCAGCTAAGTGGACTTAGTGAACTGATCATTACCACAGAGATCATCAAGGTCGGATGAAAAAAAATTTGCCGAGTATTCAGAAAACCAGTAGTATTTTGGAAGCTTGGAACACCTTTCCAATAAAGGTGTTTTACGCAGTGTTTGCTTGTGGCAATTTCAAGAGGAAACAAACCACAAAGACAGAACTTAGAACTACTTTATTTTGTCAAGTTTCAAGGAGCTAGCACAAACCGTGTTTGATTTAGACTTAAAAAACACATCTATCTGTATAGGAGGAAATAGAGTGAAACCTAAAAATTCAAACTGTTACTGGTAACGAACGCTTCATCCTAGAAGAGTGAAAATTGGGCAGCTAAGTGGACTTAGTGAACTGATCATTAACACAGAGATCATCAAGGTCGGATGAAAAAAATTTGCCGAGTATTCAGAAAACCAGTAGTATTTTGGAAGCTTGGAACACCTTTCCAATAAAGGTGTTTTATGCAGTCTTTGCTTGTGGCTAATTCAAGAGGAAACAAACCACAAAGACAGAACTTAGAACTACTTTATTTTGTCAAGTTTCAAGGAGCTAGCACAAACCGTCTTTGATTTAGACTTAAAAACACATCTATCTGTATAGGAGGAAATAGAGTGAAACCTAAAAATTCAAACTGTTACTGGTAACGAACGCTTCATCCTAGAAGAGTGAAAATTGGGCAGGTAAGTGGACTTAGTGAACTGATCATTACCACAGAGATCATCAAGGTCGGATGAAAAAAAATTTGCCGAGTATTCAGAAAACCAGTAGTATTTTGGAAGCTTGGAACACCTTTCCAATGAATGTGTTTTACGCAGTCTTTGCTTGTGGCTATTTCAAGAGGAAACAAACCACAAAGACAGAACTTAGAACTACTTTATTTTGTCAAGTTTCAAGGAGCTAGCACAAACCGTGTTTGATTTAGACTTAAAAAACACATCTATCTGTATAGGAGGAAATAGAGTGAAACCTAAAAATTCAAACTGTTACTGGTAACGAACGCTTCATCCTAGAAGAGTGAAAATTGGGCAGCTAAGTGGACTTAATGAACTGATCATTACCACAGAGATCATCAAGGTCGGATGAAAAAAAATTTGCCGAGTATTCAGAAAACCAGTAGTATTTTGGAAGCTTGGAACACCTTTCCAATAAAGGTGTTTTACGCAGTCTTTGCTTGTGGCTATTTCAAGAGGAAACAAACCACAAAGACAGAACTTAGAACTACTTTATTTTGTCAAGTTTCAAGGAGCTAGCACAAACCGTGTTTGATTTAGACTTAAAAAACACATCTATCTGTATAGGAGGAAATAGAGTGAAACCTAAAAATTCAAACAGTTACTGGTAACGAACGTTCATTCTAGAAGAGTGAAAATTGGGCAGCTAAGTGGACTTAGTGAACTGATCATTACCACAGAGATCATCAAGGTCGGATGAAAAAAAATTTGCCGAGTATTCAGAAAACCAGTAGTATTTTGGAAGCTTGGAACACCTTTCCAATAAAGGTGTTTTACGCAGTGTTTGCTTGTGGCAATTTCAAGAGGAAACAAACCACAAAGACAGAACTTAGAACTACTTTATTTTGTCAAGTTTCAAGGAGCTAGCACAAACCGTGTTTGATTTAGACTTAAAAAACACATCTATCTGTATAGGAGGAAATAGAGTGAAACCTAAAAATTCAAACTGTTACTGGTAACGAACGCTTCATCCTAGAAGAGTGAAAATTGGGCAGCTAAGTGGACTTAGTGAACTGATCATTAACACAGAGATCATCAAGGTCGGATGAAAAAAATTTGCCGAGTATTCAGAAAACCAGTAGTATTTTGGAAGCTTGGAACACCTTTCCAATAAAGGTGTTTTATGCAGTCTTTGCTTGTGGCTAATTCAAGAGGAAACAAACCACAAAGACAGAACTTAGAACTACTTTATTTTGTCAAGTTTCAAGGAGCTAGCACAAACCGTCTTTGATTTAGACTTAAAAACACATCTATCTGTATAGGAGGAAATAGAGTGAAACCTAAAAATTCAAACTGTTACTGGTAACGAACGCTTCATCCTAGAAGAGTGAAAATTGGGCAGGTAAGTGGACTTAGTGAACTGATCATTACCACAGAGATCATCAAGGTCGGATGAAAAAAAATTTGCCGAGTATTCAGAAAACCAGTAGTATTTTGGAAGCTTGGAACACCTTTCCAATGAATGTGTTTTACGCAGTCTTTGCTTGTGGCTATTTCAAGAGGAAACAAACCACAAAGACAGAACTTAGAACTACTTTATTTTGTCAAGTTTCAAGGAGCTAGCACAAACCGTGTTTGATTTAGACTTAAAAAACACATCTATCTGTATAGGAGGAAATAGAGTGAAACCTAAAAATTCAAACTGTTACTGGTAACGAACGCTTCATCCTAGAAGAGTGAAAATTGGGCAGCTAAGTGGACTTAATGAACTGATCATTACCACAGAGATCATCAAGGTCGGATGAAAAAAAATTTGCCGAGTATTCAGAAAACCAGTAGTATTTTGGAAGCTTGGAACACCTTTCCAATAAAGGTGTTTTACGCAGTCTTTGCTTGTGGCTATTTCAAGAGGAAACAAACCACAAAGACAGAACTTAGAACTACTTTATTTTGTCAAGTTTCAAGGAGCTAGCACAAACCGTGTTTGATTTAGACTTAAAAAACACATCTATCTGTATAGGAGGAAATAGAGTGAAACCTAAAAATTCAAACTGTTACTGGTAACGAACGCTTCATCCTAGAAGAGTGAAAGTTGGGCAGCTAAGTGGACTTAGTGAACTGATCATTACCACAGAGATCATCAAGGTCGGATGAAAAAAAAATTTGCCGAGTATTCAGAAAACCAGTACTATTTTGGAAGCTTGGAACACCTTTCCAATGAATGTGTTTTACGCAGTCTTTGCTTGTGGCTATTTCAAGAGGAAACAAACCACAAAGACAGAACTTAGAACTACTTTATTTTGTCAAGTTTCAAGGAGGCTAGCACAAACCGTGTTTGATTTAGACTTAAAAAACACATCTATCTGTATAGGAGGAAATAGAGTGAAACCTAAAAATTCAAACTGTTACTGGTAACGAACGCTTCATCCTAGAAGAGTGAAAATTGGGCAGGTAAGTGGACTTAGTGAACTGATCATTAACATAGAGATCATCAAGGTCGGATGAAAAAAAATTTGCCGAGTATTCAGAAAACCAGTAGTATTTTGGAAGCTTGGAACACCTTTCCAATAAAGGTGTTTTACGCAGTGTTTGCTTGTGGCTATTTCAAGAGGAAACAAACCACAAAGACAGAAGTTTGAACTACTTTATTTTGTCAAGTTTCAAGGAGCTAGCACAAACCGTGTTTGATTTAGACTTAAAAAACCCATCTATCTGTATAGGAGGAAATAGAGTGAAACCTAAAAATTCAAACTGTTACTGGTAATGAACGCTTGATCCTAGAAGAGTGAAAATTGGGCAGGTAAGTGGACTATGGAACTGATCATTACCACATTGATCATCAAAGTCGGATGAAAAAAAATTTGCCGAGTATTCAGAAAACCAGTAGTATTTTGGAAGCTTGGAACACCTTTCCAATAAAGGTGTTTTACGCAGTCTTTGCTTGTGGCTATTTCAAGAGGAAACAAACCACAAAGACAGAACTTAGAACTACTTTATTTTGTCAAGTTTCAAGGAGCTAGCACAAACCGTGTTTGATTTATACTTAAAAAACACATCTATCTGTATAGGAGGAAATAGAGTGAAACCTACAAATTCAAACTGTTACTGGTAACGAACGCTTCATACTAGAAGAGTGAAAATTGGGCAGCTAAGTGGACTTAGTGAACTGATCATTACCACAGAGATCATCAAGGTCGGATGAAAAAAATTTTCCGAGTATTCAGAAAACCAGTAGTATTTTGGAAGCTTGGAACACCTTTCAAATAAAGGTGTTTTACGCAGTCTTTGCTTGTGTCTATTTCAAGAGGAAACAAACCACAAAGACAGAATTTAGAACTACTTTATTTTGTCAAGTTTCAAGGAGCTAGCACAAACCGTGTTTGATTTAGACTTAAAAAACACATCTATTCTGTATAGGAGAAAATAGGGTGAAACCTAAAAATTCAAACTGTTACTGGTAACGAACGCTTCATCCTAGAAGAGTGAAAGTTGGGCAGCTAAGTGGACTTAGTGAACTGATCATTACCACAGAGATCATCAAGGTCGGATGAAAAAAAATTTGCCGAGTATTCAGAAAACCAGTAGTATTTTGGAAGCTTGGAACACCTTTCCAATAAAGGTGTTTTACGCAGTCTTTGCTTGTGGCTATTTCAAGAGGAAACAAACCACAAAGACAGAACTTAGAACTACTTTATTTTGTCAAGTTTCAAGGAGCTAGCACAAACCGTGTTTGATTTAGACTTAAAAAACACATCTATCTGTATAGGAGGAAATAGAGTGAAACCTACAAATTCAAACTGTTACTGGTAACGAACGCTTCATACTAGAAGAGTGAAAATTGGGCAGCTAAGTGGACTTAGTGAACTGATCATTACCACAGAGATCATCAAGGTCGGATGAAAAAAAATTTTCCGAGTATTCAGAAAACCAGTAGTATTTTGGAAGCTTGGAACACCTTTCCAATAAAGGTGTTTTACGCAGTCTTTGCTTGTGGCTAATTCAAGAGGAAACAAACCACAAAGACAGAACTTAGAACTACTTTATTTTGTCAAGTTTGCAAGGAGCTAGCACAAACCGTGTTTGATTTAGACTTAAAAAACACATCTATCTGTATAGGAGGAAATAGAGTGAAACCTAAAAATTCAAACAGTTACTGGTAACGAACGTTCATTCTAGAAGAGTGAAAATTGGGCAGCTAAGTGGACTTAGTGAACTGATCATTACCACAGAGATCATCAAGGTCGGATGAAAAAAAATTTGCCGAGTATTCAGAAAACCAGTAGTATTTTGGAAGCTTGGAACACCTTTCCAATAAAGGTGTTTTACGCAGTGTTTGCTTGTGGCAATTTCAAGAGGAAACAAACCACAAAGACAGAACTTAGAACTACTTTATTTTGTCAAGTTTCAAGGAGCTAGCACAAACCGTGTTTGATTTAGACTTAAAAAACACATCTATCTGTATAGGAGGAAATAGAGTGAAACCTAAAATTCAAACTGTTACTGGTAACGAACGCTTCATCCTAGAAGAGTGAAAATTGGGCAGCTAAGTGGACTTAGTGAACTGATCATTAACACAGAGATCATCAAGGTCGGATGAAAAAAATTTGCCGAGTATTCAGAAAACCAGTAGTATTTTGGAAGCTTGGAACACCTTTCCAATAAAGGTGTTTTATGCAGTCTTTGCTTGTGGCTAATTCAAGAGGAAACAAACCACAAAGACAGAACTTAGAACTACTTTATTTTGTCAAGTTTCAAGGAGCTAGCACAAACCGTCTTTGATTTAGACTTAAAAACACATCTATCTGTATAGGAGGAAATAGAGTGAAACCTAAAAATTCAAACTGTTACTGGTAACGAACGCTTCATCCTA
This sequence comes from Callospermophilus lateralis, assembly GCF_048772815.1. Classification (NCBI taxonomy): domain Eukaryota; kingdom Metazoa; phylum Chordata; class Mammalia; order Rodentia; family Sciuridae; genus Callospermophilus; species Callospermophilus lateralis. The sequence continues at coordinate 97,268 of NW_027513392.1, forward strand.
GAAGAGTGAAAATTGGGCAGGTAAGTGGACTTAGTGAACTGATCATTACCACAGAGATCATCAAGGTCGGATGAAAAAAAAATTTGCCGAGTATTCAGAAAACCAGTAGTATTTTGGAAGCTTGGAACACCTTTCCAATGAATGTGTTTTACGCAGTCTTTGCTTGTGGCTATTTCAAGAGGAAACAAACCACAAAGACAGAACTTAGAACTACTTTATTTTGTCAAGTTTCAAGGAGGTAGCACAAACCGTGTTTGATTTAGACTTTAAAAAACACATCTATCTGTATAGGAGGAAATAGAGTGAAACCTAAAAATTCAAACTGTTACTGGTAACGAACGCTTCATCCTAGAAGAGTGAAAATTGGGCAGGTAAGTGGACTTAGTGAACTGATCATTAACATAGAGATCATCAAGGTCGGATGAAAAAAAATTTGCCGAGTATTCAGAAAACCAGTAGTATTTTGGAAGCTTGGAACACCTTTCCAATAAAGGTGTTTTACGCAGTGTTTGCTTGTGGCTATTTCAAGAGGAAACAAACCACAAAGACAGAAGTTTGAACTACTTTATTTTGTCAAGTTTCAAGGAGCTAGCACAAACCGTGTTTGATTTAGACTTTAAAAAACACATCTATCTGTATAGGAGGAAATAGAGTGAAACCTAAAAATTCAAACTGTTACTGGTAATGAACGCTTGATCCTAGAAGAGTGAAAATTGGGCAGGTAAGTGGACTATGGAACTGATCATTACCACATTGATCATCAAAGTCGGATGAAAAAAAATTTGCCGAGTATTCAGAAAACCAGTAGTATTTTGGAAGCTTGGAACACCTTTCCAATAAAGGTGTTTTACGCAGTCTTTGCTTGTGGCTATTTCAAGAGGAAACAAACCACAAAGACAGAACTTAGAACTACTTTATTTTGTCAAGTTTCAAGGAGCTAGCACAAACCGTGTTTGATTTAGACTTAAAAAACACATCTATCTGTATAGGAGGAAATAGAGTGAAACCTACAAATTCAAACTGTTACTGGTAACGAACGCTTCATACTAGAAGAGTGAAAATTGGGCAGCTAAGTGGACTTAGTGAACTGATCATTACCACAGAGATCATCAAGGTCGGATGAAAAAAAATTTTCCGAGTATTCAGAAAACCAGTAGTATTTTGGAAGCTTGGAACACCTTTCAAATAAAGGTGTTTTACGCAGTCTTTGCTTGTGTCTATTTCAAGAGGAAACAAACCACAAAGACAGAACTTAGAACTACTTTATTTTGTCAAGTTTCAAGGAGCTAGCACAAACCGTGTTTGATTTAGACTTAAAAAACACATCTATCTGTATAGGAGAAAATAGGGTGAAACCTAAAAATTCAAACTGTTACTGGTAACGAACGCTTCATCCTAGAAGAGTGAAAGTTGGGCAGCTAAGTGGACTTAGTGAACTGATCATTACCACAGAGATCATCAAGGTCGGATGAAAAAAAATTTGCCGAGTATTCAGAAAACCAGTAGTATTTTGGAAGCTTGGAACACCTTTCCAATAAAGGTGTTTTACGCAGTCTTTGCTTGTGGCTATTTCAAGAGGAAACAAACCACAAAGACAGAACTTAGAACTACTTTATTTTGTCAAGTTTCAAGGAGCTAGCACAAACCGTGTTTGATTTAGACTTAAAAAACACATCTATCTGTATAGGAGGAAATAGAGTGAAACCTACAAATTCAAACTGTTACTGGTAACGAACGCTTCATACTAGAAGAGTGAAAATTGGGCAGCTAAGTGGACTTAGTGAACTGATCATTACCACAGAGATCATCAAGGTCGGATGAAAAAAAATTTTTCGAGTATTCAGAAAACCAGTAGTATTTTGGAAGCTTGGAACACCTTTCAAATAAAGGTGTTTTACGCAGTCTTTGCTTGTGTCTATTTCAAGAGGAAACAAACCACAAAGACAGAACTTAGAACTACTTTATTTTGTCAAGTTTCAAGGAGCTAGCACAAACCGTGTTTGATTTAGACTTAAAAAACACATCTATCTGTATAGGAGAAAATAGGGTGAAACCTAAAAATTCAAACTGTCACTGGTAACGAACGCTTCATTCTAGAAGAGTGAAAATTGGGCAGCTAAGTGGACTTAGTGAACTGATCATTACCACAGAGATCATCAAGGTCGGATGAAAAAATATTTGCCGAGTATTCAGAAAACCAGTAGTATTTTGGAAGCTTGGAACACCTTTCCAATAAAGGTGTTTTACACAGTCTTTGCTTGTGGCTATTTCAAGAGGAAACAAACCACAAAAACAGAACTTAGAACTACTTTATTTTGTCATGTTTCAAGGAGCTAGCGCAAACCGTGTTTGATTTAGACTTAAAAAACACATCTATCTGTATAGGAGGAAATAGAGTGAAACCTAAAAATTCAAACTGTTACTGGTAACGAACGCTTCATCCTAGAAGAGTGAAAATTGGGCAGCTAAGTGGACTTAATGAACTGATCATTACCACAGAGATCATCAAGGTCGGATGAAAAAAAATTTGCCGAGTATTCAGAAAACCAGTAGTATTTTGGAAGCTTGGAACACCTTTCCAATAAAGGTGTTTTACGCAGTCTTTGCTTGTGGCTATTTCAAGAGGAAACAAACCACAAAGACAGAACTTAGAACTACTTTATTTTGTCAAGTTTCAAGGAGCTAGCACAAACCGTGTTTGATTTAGACTTAAAAAACACATCTATCTGTATAGGAGGAAATAGAGTGAAACCTAAAAATTCAAACTGTTACTGGTAACGAACGCTTCATCCTAGAAGAGTGAAAGTTGGGCAGCTAAGTGGACTTAGTGAACTGATCATTACCACAGAGATCATCAAGGTCGGATGAAAAAAAAATTTGCCGAGTATTCAGAAAACCAGTAGTATTTTGGAAGCTTGGAACACCTTTCCAATGAATGTGTTTTACGCAGTCTTTGCTTGTGTCTATTTCAAGAGGAAACAAACCACAAAGACAGAACTTAGAACTACTTTATTTTGTCAAGTTTCAAGGAGGTAGCACAAACCGTGTTTGATTTAGACTTAAAAAACACATCTATCTGTATAGGAGGAAATAGAGTGAAACCTAAAAATTCAAACTGTTACTGGTAACGAACGCTTCATCCTAGAAGAGTGAAAATTGGGCAGGTAAGTGGACTTAGTGAACTGATCATTAACATAGAGATCATCAAGGTCGGATGAAAAAAAATTTGCCGAGTATTCAGAAAACCAGTAGTATTTTGGAAGCTTGGAACACCTTTCCAATAAAGGTGTTTTACGCAGTGTTTGCTTGTGGCTATTTCAAGAGGAAACAAACCACAAAGACAGAAGTTTGAACTACTTTATTTTGTCAAGTTTCAAGGAGCTAGCACAAACCGTGTTTGATTTAGACTTAAAAAACACATCTATCTGTATAGGAGGAAATAGAGTGAAACCTAAAAATTCAAACTGTTACTGGTAATGAACGCTTGATCCTAGAAGAGTGAAAATTGGGCAGGTAAGTGGACTATGGAACTGATCATTACCACATTGATCATCAAAGTCGGATGAAAAAAAATTTGCCGAGTATTCAGAAAACCAGTAGTATTTTGGAAGCTTGGAACACCTTTCCAATAAAGGTGTTTTACGCAGTCTTTGCTTGTGGCTATTTCAAGAGGAAACAAACCACAAAGACAGAACTTAGAACTACTTTATTTTGTCAAGTTTCAAGGAGCTAGCACAAACCGTGTTTGATTTAGACTTAAAAAACACATCTATCTGTATAGGAGGAAATAGAGTGAAACCTACAAATTCAAACTGTTACTGGTAACGAACGCTTCATACTACAAGAGTGAAAATTGGGCAGCTAAGTGGACTTAGTGAACTGATCATTACCACAGAGATCATCAAGGTCGGATGAAAAAAAATTTTCCGAGTATTCAGAAAACCAGTAGTATTTTGGAAGCTTGGAACACCTTTCCAATAAAGGTGTTTTACGCAGTCTTTGCTTGTGTCTATTTCAAGAGGAAACAAACCACAAAGACAGAACTTAGAACTACTTTATTTTGTCAAGTTTCAAGGAGCTAGCACAAACCGTGTTTGATTTAGACTTAAAAAACACATCTATCTGTATAGGAGAAAATAGGGTGAAACCTAAAAATTCAAACTGTTACTGGTAACGAACGCTTCATCCTAGAAGAGTGAAAGTTGGGCAGCTAAGTGGACTTAGTGAACTGATCATTACCACAGAGATCATCAAGGTCGGATGAAAAAAATTTGCCGAGTATTCAGAAAATCAGTAGTATTTTGTAAGCTTGGCACACCTTTCCAATGAATGTGTTTTACGCAGTCTTTGCTTGTGGCTAATTCAAGAGGAAACAAACCACAAAGACAGAACTTAGAACTACTTTATTTTGTCAAGTTTCAAGGAGCTAGCACAAACCGTGTTTGATTTAGACTTAAAAAACACATCTATCTGTATAGGAGGAAATAGAGTGAAACCTAAAAATTCAAACTGTTACTGGTAACGAATGCTTCATCCTAGAAGAGTGAAAATTGGGCAGCTAAGTGGACTTAGTGAACTGATCATTACCACAGAGATCATCAAGGTCGGATGAAAAAAAATTTGCCGAGTATTCAGAAAACCAGTAGTATTTTGGAAGCTTGGAACACCTTTCCAATGAATGTGTTTTACGCAGTCTTTGCTTGTGGCTATTTCAAGAGGAAACAAACCACAAAGACAGAACTTAGAACTACTTTATTTTGTAAAGTTTCAAAAAGCTAGCACAAACCGTGTTTGATTTAGACTTAAAAAACACATCTATCTGTATAGGAGAAAATAGAGTGAAACCTAAAAATTCAAACAGTTACTGGTAACGAACGCTTCATTCTAGAAGAGTGAAAATTGGGCAGCTAAGTGGACTTAGTGAACTGATCATTACCACAGAGATCATCAAGGTCGGATGAAAAAAAATTTGCCGAGTATTCAGAAAACCAGTAGTATTTTGGAAGCTTGGCACACCTTTCCAATAAAGGTGTTTTACACAGTCTTTGCTTGTCGCTATTTCAAGAGGAAACAAATCACAAAAACAGAACTTAGAACTACTTTATTTTGTCAAGTTTCAAGGAGCTAGCACAAACCGTGTTTGATTTAGACTTAAAAAACACATCTATCTGTATAGGAGGAAATAGAGTGAAACCTAAAAATTCAAACTGTTACTGGTAACGAACGCTTCATCCTAGAAGAGTGAAAATTGGGCAGCTAAGTGGACTTAATGAACTGATCATTACCACAGAGATCATCAAGGTCGGATGAAAAAAAATTTGCCGAGTATTCAGAAAACCAGTAGTATTTTGGAAGCTTGGAACACCTTTCCAATAAAGGTGTTTTACACAGTCTTTGCTTGTGGCTATTTCAAGAGGAAACAAACGACAAAAACACAACTTATAACTACTTTATTTTGTCATGTTTCAAGGAGCTAGCGCAAACCGTGTTTGATTTAGACTTAAAAAACACATCTATCTGTATAGGAGGAAATAGAGTGAAACCTAAAAATTCAAACTGTTACTGGTAACGAACGCTTCATCCTAGAAGAGTGAAAATTGGGCAGCTAAGTGGACTTAGTGAACTAATCATTACCACAGAGATCATCAATGTCGGATGAAAAAAAATTTGCCGAGTATTCAGAAAACCAGTAGTATTTTGGAAGCTTGGAACACCTTTCCAATTAAGGTGTTTTACGCAGTCTTTGCTTGTGGCTATTTCAAGAGGAAACAAACCACAAAGACAGAACTGAGAACTACTTTATTTTGTCAAGTTTCAAGGAGCTAGCACAAACCGTGTTTGATTTAGACTTAAAAAACACATCTATCTGTATAGGAAGAAATAGAGTGAAACCTAAAAATTCAAACTGTTACTGGTAACGAACGCTTCATCCTAGAAGAGTGAAAATTGGGCAGCTAAGTGGACTTAATGAACTGATCATTACCACAGAGATCATCAAGGTCGGATGAAAAAAAATTTGCCGAGTATTCAGAAAACCAGTAGTATTTTGGAAGCTTGGAACACCTTTCCAATAAAGGTGTTTTACGCAGTGTTTGCTTGTGGCTATTTCAAGAGGAAACAAACCACAAAGACAGAAGTTTGAACTACTTTATTTTGTCAAGTTTCAAGGAGCTAGCACAAACCGTGTTTGATTTAGACTTAAAAAACATATCTATCTGTATAGGAGAAAATAGAGTGAAACCTAAAAATTCAAACTGTTACTGGTAATGAATGCTTGATCCTAGAAGAGTGAAAATTGGGCAGGTAAGTGGACTTAGTGAACTGATCATTACCACAGTGATCATCAAGGTCGGATGAAAAAAAATTTGCCGAGTATTCAGAAAACCAGTAGTATTTTGGAAGCTTGGAACACCTTTCCAATAAAGGTGTTTTACGCAGTCTTTGCTTGTGGCTATTTCAAGAGGAAACAAACCACAAAGACAGAACTTAGAACTACTTTATTTTGTCAAGTTTCAAGGAGCTAGCACAAACCGTGTTTGATTTAGACTTAAAAAACACATCTATCTGTATAGGAGGAAATAGAGTGAAACCTAAAAATTCAAACTGTTACTGGTAACGAACGCTTCATCCTAGAAGAGTGAAAGTTGGGCAGCTAAGTGGACTTAGTGAACTGATCATTACCACAGAGATCATCAAGGTCGGATGAAAAAAAAATTTGCCGAGTATTCAGAAAACCAGTAGTATTTTGGAAGCTTGGAACACCTTTCCAATGAATGTGTTTTACGAAGTCTTTGCTTGTGGCTATTTCAAGAGGAAACAAACCACAAAGACAGAACTTAGAACTACTTTATTTTGTCAAGTTTCAAGGAGGTAGCACAAACCGTGTTTGATTTAGACTTAAAAAACACATCTATCTGTATAGGAGGAAATAGAGTGAAACCTAAAAATTCAAACTGTTACTGGTAACGAACGCTTCATCCTAGAAGAGTGAAAATTGGGCAGCTAAGTGGACTTAATGAACTGATCATTACCACAGAGATCATCAAGGTCGGATGAAAAAAAATTTGCCGAGTATTCAGAAAACCAGTAGTATTTTGGAAGCTTGGAACACCTTTCCAATAAAGGTGTTTTACGCAGTCTTTGCTTGTGGCTATTTCAAGAGGAAACAAACCACAAAGACAGAACTTAGAACTACTTTATTTTGTCAAGTTTCAAGGAGCTAGCACAAACCGTGTTTGATTTAGACTTAAAAAACACATCTATCTGTATAGGAGGAAATAGAGTGAAACCTAAAAATTCAAACTGTTACTGGTAACGAACGCTTCATCCTAGAAGAGTGAAAGTTGGGCAGCTAAGTGGACTTAGTGAACTGATCATTACCACAGAGATCATCAAGGTCGGATGAAAAAAAAATTTGCCGAGTATTCAGAAAACCAGTAGTATTTTGGAAGCTTGGAACACCTTTCCAATGAATGTGTTTTACGCAGTCTTTGCTTGTGTCTATTTCAAGAGGAAACAAACCACAAAGACAGAACTTAGAACTACTTTATTTTGTCAAGTTTCAAGGAGGTAGCACAAACCGTGTTTGATTTAGACTTAAAAAACACATCTATCTGTATAGGAGGAAATAGAGTGAAACCTAAAAATTCAAACTGTTACTGGTAACGAACGCTTCATCCTAGAAGAGTGAAAATTGGGCAGGTAAGTGGACTTAGTGAACTGATCATTAACATAGAGATCATCAAGGTCGGATGAAAAAAAATTTGCCGAGTATTCAGAAAACCAGTAGTATTTTGGAAGCTTGGAACACCTTTCCAATAAAGGTGTTTTACGCAGTGTTTGCTTGTGGCTATTTCAAGAGGAAACAAACCACAAAGACAGAAGTTTGAACTACTTTATTTTGTCAAGTTTCAAGGAGCTAGCACAAACCGTGTTTGATTTAGACTTAAAAAACACATCTATCTGTATAGGAGGAAATAGAGTGAAACCTAAAAATTCAAACTGTTACTGGTAATGAACGCTTGATCCTAGAAGAGTGAAAATTGGGCAGGTAAGTGGACTATGGAACTGATCATTACCACATTGATCATCAAAGTCGGATGAAAAAAAATTTGCCGAGTATTCAGAAAACCAGTAGTATTTTGGAAGCTTGGAACACCTTTCCAATAAAGGTGTTTTACGCAGTCTTTGCTTGTGGCTATTTCAAGAGGAAACAAACCACAAAGACAGAACTTAGAACTACTTTATTTTGTCAAGTTTCAAGGAGCTAGCACAAACCGTGTTTGATTTAGACTTAAAAAACACATCTATCTGTATAGGAGGAAATAGAGTGAAACCTACAAATTCAAACTGTTACTGGTAACGAACGCTTCATACTACAAGAGTGAAAATTGGGCAGCTAAGTGGACTTAGTGAACTGATCATTACCACAGAGATCATCAAGGTCGGATGAAAAAAAATTTTCCGAGTATTCAGAAAACCAGTAGTATTTTGGAAGCTTGGAACACCTTTCCAATAAAGGTGTTTTACGCAGTCTTTGCTTGTGTCTATTTCAAGAGGAAACAAACCACAAAGACAGAACTTAGAACTACTTTATTTTGTCAAGTTTCAAGGAGCTAGCACAAACCGTGTTTGATTTAGACTTAAAAAACACATCTATCTGTATAGGAGAAAATAGGGTGAAACCTAAAAATTCAAACTGTTACTGGTAACGAACGCTTCATCCTAGAAGAGTGAAAGTTGGGCAGCTAAGTGGACTTAGTGAACTGATCATTACCACAGAGATCATCAAGGTCGGATGAAAAAAATTTGCCGAGTATTCAGAAAATCAGTAGTATTTTGTAAGCTTGGCACACCTTTCCAATGAATGTGTTTTACGCAGTCTTTGCTTGTGGCTAATTCAAGAGGAAACAAACCACAAAGACAGAACTTAGAACTACTTTATTTTGTCAAGTTTCAAGGAGCTAGCACAAACCGTGTTTGATTTAGACTTAAAAAACACATCTATCTGTATAGGAGGAAATAGAGTGAAACCTAAAAATTCAAACTGTTACTGGTAACGAATGCTTCATCCTAGAAGAGTGAAAATTGGGCAGCTAAGTGGACTTAGTGAACTGATCATTACCACAGAGATCATCAAGGTCGGATGAAAAAAAATTTGCCGAGTATTCAGAAAACCAGTAGTATTTTGGAAGCTTGGAACACCTTTCCAATGAATGTGTTTTACGCAGTCTTTGCTTGTGGCTATTTCAAGAGGAAACAAACCACAAAGACAGAACTTAGAACTACTTTATTTTGTAAAGTTTCAAAAAGCTAGCACAAACCGTGTTTGATTTAGACTTAAAAAACACATCTATCTGTATAGGAGAAAATAGAGTGAAACCTAAAAATTCAAACAGTTACTGGTAACGAACGCTTCATTCTAGAAGAGTGAAAATTGGGCAGCTAAGTGGACTTAGTGAACTGATCATTACCACAGAGATCATCAAGGTCGGATGAAAAAAAATTTGCCGAGTATTCAGAAAACCAGTAGTATTTTGGAAGCTTGGCACACCTTTCCAATAAAGGTGTTTTACACAGTCTTTGCTTGTCGCTATTTCAAGAGGAAACAAATCACAAAAACAGAACTTAGAACTACTTTATTTTGTCAAGTTTCAAGGAGCTAGCACAAACCGTGTTTGATTTAGACTTAAAAAACACATCTATCTGTATAGGAGGAAATAGAGTGAAACCTAAAAATTCAAACTGTTACTGGTAACGAACGCTTCATCCTAGAAGAGTGAAAATTGGGCAGCTAAGTGGACTTAATGAACTGATCATTACCACAGAGATCATCAAGGTCGGATGAAAAAAAATTTGCCGAGTATTCAGAAAACCAGTAGTATTTTGGAAGCTTGGAACACCTTTCCAATAAAGGTGTTTTACACAGTCTTTGCTTGTGGCTATTTCAAGAGGAAACAAACGACAAAAACACAACTTATAACTACTTTATTTTGTCATGTTTCAAGGAGCTAGCGCAAACCGTGTTTGATTTAGACTTAAAAAACACATCTATCTGTATAGGAGGAAATAGAGTGAAACCTAAAAATTCAAACTGTTACTGGTAACGAACGCTTCATCCTAGAAGAGTGAAAATTGGGCAGCTAAGTGGACTTAGTGAACTAATCATTACCACAGAGATCATCAATGTCGGATGAAAAAAAATTTGCCGAGTATTCAGAAAACCAGTAGTATTTTGGAAGCTTGGAACACCTTTCCAATTAAGGTGTTTTACGCAGTCTTTGCTTGTGGCTATTTCAAGAGGAAACAAACCACAAAGACAGAACTGAGAACTACTTTATTTTGTCAAGTTTCAAGGAGCTAGCACAAACCGTGTTTGATTTAGACTTAAAAAACACATCTATCTGTATAGGAAGAAATAGAGTGAAACCTAAAAATTCAAACTGTTACTGGTAACGAACGCTTCATCCTAGAAGAGTGAAAATTGGGCAGCTAAGTGGACTTAATGAACTGATCATTACCACAGAGATCATCAAGGTCGGATGAAAAAAAATTTGCCGAGTATTCAGAAAACCAGTAGTATTTTGGAAGCTTGGAACACCTTTCCAATAAAGGTGTTTTACGCAGTGTTTGCTTGTGGCTATTTCAAGAGGAAACAAACCACAAAGACAGAAGTTTGAACTACTTTATTTTGTCAAGTTTCAAGGAGCTAGCACAAACCGTGTTTGATTTAGACTTAAAAAACACATCTATCTGTATAGGAGAAAATAGAGTGAAACCTAAAAATTCAAACTGTTACTGGTAATGAATGCTTGATCCTAGAAGAGTGAAAATTGGGCAGGTAAGTGGACTTAGTGAACTGATCATTACCACAGTGATCATCAAGGTCGGATGAAAAAAAATTTGCCGAGTATTCAGAAAACCAGTAGTATTTTGGAAGCTTGGAACACCTTTCCAATAAAGGTGTTTTACGCAGTCTTTGCTTGTGGCTATTTCAAGAGGAAACAAACCACAAAGACAGAACTTAGAACTACTTTATTTTGTCAAGTTTCAAGGAGCTAGCACAAACCGTGTTTGATTTAGACTTAAAAAACACATCTATCTGTATAGGAGAAAATAGGGTGAAACCTAAAAATTCAAACTGTTACTGGTAACGAACGCTTCATCCTAGAAGAGTGAAAGTTGGGCAGCTAAGTGGACTTAGTGAACTGATCATTACCACAGAGATCATCAAGGTCGGATGAAAAAAAAATTTGCCGAGTATTCAGAAAACCAGTAGTATTTTGGAAGCTTGGAACACCTTTCCAATGAATGTGTTTTACGAAGTCTTTGCTTGTGGCTATTTCAAGAGGAAACAAACCACAAAGACAGAACTTAGAACTACTTTATTTTGTCAAGTTTCAAGGAGGTAGCACAAACCGTGTTTGATTTAGACTTAAAAAACACATCTATCTGTATAGGAGGAAATAGAGTGAAACCTAAAAATTCAAACTGTTACTGGTAACGAACGCTTCATCCTAGAAGAGTGAAAATTGGGCAGCTAAGTGGACTTAATGAACTGATCATTACCACAGAGATCATCAAGGTCGGATGAAAAAAAATTTGCCGAGTATTCAGAAAACCAGTAGTATTTTGGAAGCTTGGAACACCTTTCCAATAAAGGTGTTTTACGCAGTCTTTGCTTGTGGCTATTTCAAGAGGAAACAAACCACAAAGACAGAACTTAGAACTACTTTATTTTGTCAAGTTTCAAGGAGCTAGCACAAACCGTGTTTGATTTAGACTTAAAAAACACATCTATCTGTATAGGAGGAAATAGAGTGAAACCTAAAAATTCAAACTGTTACTGGTAACGAACGCTTCATCCTAGAAGAGTGAAAGTTGGGCAGCTAAGTGGACTTAGTGAACTGATCATTACCACAGAGATCATCAAGGTCGGATGAAAAAAAAATTTGCCGAGTATTCAGAAAACCAGTAGTATTTTGGAAGCTTGGAACACCTTTCCAATGAATGTGTTTTACGCAGTCTTTGCTTGTGTCTATTTCAAGAGGAAACAAACCACAAAGACAGAACTTAGAACTACTTTATTTTGTCAAGTTTCAAGGAGGTAGCACAAACCGTGTTTGATTTAGACTTAAAAAACACATCTATCTGTATAGGAGGAAATAGAGTGAAACCTAAAAATTCAAACTGTTACTGGTAACGAACGCTTCATCCTAGAAGAGTGAAAATTGGGCAGGTAAGTGGACTTAGTGAACTGATCATTAACATAGAGATCATCAAGGTCGGATGAAAAAAAATTTGCCGAGTATTCAGAAAACCAGTAGTATTTTGGAAGCTTGGAACACCTTTCCAATAAAGGTGTTTTACGCAGTGTTTGCTTGTGGCTATTTCAAGAGGAAACAAACCACAAAGACAGAAGTTTGAACTACTTTATTTTGTCAAGTTTCAAGGAGCTAGCACAAACCGTGTTTGATTTAGACTTAAAAAACACATCTATCTGTATAGGAGGAAATAGAGTGAAACCTAAAAATTCAAACTGTTACTGGTAATGAACGCTTGATCCTAGAAGAGTGAAAATTGGGCAGGTAAGTGGACTATGGAACTGATCATTACCACATTGATCATCAAAGTCGGATGAAAAAAAATTTGCCGAGTATTCAGAAAACCAGTAGTATTTTGGAAGCTTGGAACACCTTTCCAATAAAGGTGCTTTACGCAGTCTTTGCTTGTGGCTATTTCAAGAGGAAACAAACCACAAAGACAGAACTTAGAACTACTTTATTTTGTCAAGTTTCAAGGAGCTAGCACAAACCGTGTTTGATTTAGACTTAAAAAACACATCTATCTGTATAGGAGGAAATAGAGTGAAACCTACAAATTCAAACTGTTACTGGTAACGAACGCTTCATACTACAAGAGTGAAAATTGGGCAGCTAAGTGGACTTAGTGAACTGATCATTACCACAGAGATCATCAAGGTCGGATGAAAAAAAATTTTCCGAGTATTCAGAAAACCAGTAGTATTTTGGAAGCTTGGAACACCTTTCCAATAAAGGTGTTTTACGCAGTCTTTGCTTGTGTCTATTTCAAGAGGAAACAAACCACAAAGACAGAACTTAGAACTACTTTATTTTGTCAAGTTTCAAGGAGCTAGCACAAACCGTGTTTGATTTAGACTTAAAAAACACATCTATCTGTATAGGAGAAAATAGGGTGAAACCTAAAAATTCAAACTGTTACTGGTAACGAACGCTTCATCCTAGAAGAGTGAAAGTTGGGCAGCTAAGTGGACTTAGTGAACTGATCATTACCACAGAGATCATCAAGGTCGGATGAAAAAAATTTGCCGAGTATTCAGAAAATCAGTAGTATTTTGTAAGCTTGGCACACCTTTCCAATGAATGTGTTTTACGCAGTCTTTGCTTGTGGCTAATTCAAGAGGAAACAAACCACAAAGACAGAACTTAGAACTACTTTATTTTGTCAAGTTTCAAGGAGCTAGCACAAACCGTGTTTGATTTAGACTTAAAAAACACATCTATCTGTATAGGAGGAAATAGAGTGAAACCTAAAAATTCAAACTGTTACTGGTAACGAATGCTTCATCCTAGAAGAGTGAAAATTGGGCAGCTAAGTGGACTTAGTGAACTGATCATTACCACAGAGATCATCAAGGTCGGATGAAAAAAAATTTGCCGAGTATTCAGAAAACCAGTAGTATTTTGGAAGCTTGGAACACCTTTCCAATGAATGTGTTTTACGCAGTCTTTGCTTGTGGCTATTTCAAGAGGAAACAAACCACAAAGACAGAACTTAGAACTACTTTATTTTGTAAAGTTTCAAAAAGCTAGCACAAACCGTGTTTGATTTAGACTTAAAAAACACATCTATCTGTATAGGAGAAAATAGAGTGAAACCTAAAAATTCAAACAGTTACTGGTAACGAACGCTTCATTCTAGAAGAGTGAAAATTGGGCAGCTAAGTGGACTTAGTGAACTGATCATTACCACAGAGATCATCAAGGTCGGATGAAAAAAAATTTGCCGAGTATTCAGAAAACCAGTAGTATTTTGGAAGCTTGGCACACCTTTCCAATAAAGGTGTTTTACACAGTCTTTGCTTGTCGCTATTTCAAGAGGAAACAAATCACAAAAACAGAACTTAGAACTACTTTATTTTGTCAAGTTTCAAGGAGCTAGCACAAACCGTGTTTGATTTAGACTTAAAAAACACATCTATCTGTATAGGAGGAAATAGAGTGAAACCTAAAAATTCAAACTGTTACTGGTAACGAACGCTTCATCCTAGAAGAGTGAAAATTGGGCAGCTAAGTGGACTTAATGAACTGATCATTACCACAGAGATCATCAAGGTCAGATGAAAAAAAATTTGCCGAGTATTCAGAAAACCAGTAGTATTTTGGAAGCTTGGAACACCTTTCCAATAAAGGTGTTTTACACAGTCTTTGCTTGTGGCTATTTCAAGAGGAAACAAACGACAAAAACACAACTTATAACTACTTTATTTTGTCATGTTTCAAGGAGCTAGCGCAAACCGTGTTTGATTTAGACTTAAAAAACACATCTATCTGTATAGGAGGAAATAGAGTGAAACCTAAAAATTCAAACTGTTACTGGTAACGAACGCTTCATCCTAGAAGAGTGAAAATTGGGCAGCTAAGTGGACTTAGTGAACTAATCATTACCACAGAGATCATCAATGTCGGATGAAAAAAAATTTGCCGAGTATTCAGAAAACCAGTAGTATTTTGGAAGCTTGGAACACCTTTCCAATTAAGGTGTTTTACGCAGTCTTTGCTTGTGGCTATTTCAAGAGGAAACAAACCACAAAGACAGAACTGAGAACTACTTTATTTTGTCAAGTTTCAAGGAGCTAGCACAAACCGTGTTTGATTTAGACTTAAAAAACACATCTATCTGTATAGGAAGAAATAGAGTGAAACCTAAAAATTCAAACTGTTACTGGTAACGAACGCTTCATCCTAGAAGAGTGAAAATTGGGCAGCTAAGTGGACTTAATGAACTGATCATTACCACAGAGATCATCAAGGTCGGATGAAAAAAAATTTGCCGAGTATTCAGAAAACCAGTAGTATTTTGGAAGCTTGGAACACCTTTCCAATAAAGGTGTTTTACGCAGTGTTTGCTTGTGGCTATTTCAAGAGGAAACAAACCACAAAGACAGAAGTTTGAACTACTTTATTTTGTCAAGTTTCAAGGAGCTAGCACAAACCGTGTTTGATTTAGACTTAAAAAACACATCTATCTGTATAGGAGAAAATAGAGTGAAACCTAAAAATTCAAACTGTTACTGGTAATGAATGCTTGATCCTAGAAGAGTGAAAATTGGGCAGGTAAGTGGACTTAGTGAACTGATCATTACCACAGTGATCATCAAGGTCGGATGAAAAAAAATTTGCCGAGTATTCAGAAAACCAGTAGTATTTTGGAAGCTTGGAACACCTTTCCAATAAAGGTGTTTTACGCAGTCTTTGCTTGTGGCTATTTCAAGAGGAAACAAACCACAAAGACAGAACTTAGAACTACTTTATTTTGTCAAGTTTCAAGGAGCTAGCACAAACCGTGTTTGATTTAGACTTAAAAAACACATCTATCTGTATAGGAGGAAATAGAGTGAAACCTAAAAATTCAAACTGTTACTGGTAACGAACGCTTCATCCTAGAAGAGTGAAAGTTGGGCAGCTAAGTGGACTTAGTGAACTGATCATTACCACAGAGATCATCAAGGTCGGATGAAAAAAAAATTTGCCGAGTATTCAGAAAACCAGTAGTATTTTGGAAGCTTGGAACACCTTTCCAATGAATGTGTTTTACGAAGTCTTTGCTTGTGGCTATTTCAAGAGGAAACAAACCACAAAGACAGAACTTAGAACTACTTTATTTTGTCAAGTTTCAAGGAGGTAGCACAAACCGTGTTTGATTTAGACTTAAAAAACACATCTATCTGTATAGGAGGAAATAGAGTGAAACCTAAAAATTCAAACTGTTACTGGTAACGAACGCTTCATCCAAGAAGAGTGAAAATTGGGCAGGTAAGTGGACTTAGTGAACTGATCATTAACATAGAGATCATCAAGGTCGGATGAAAAAAAATTTGCCGAGTATTCAGAAAACCAGTAGTATTTTGGAAGCTTGGAACACCTTTCCAATAAAGGTGTTTTACGCAGTGTTTGCTTGTGGCTATTTCAAGAGGAAACAAACCACAAAGACAGAAGTTTGAACTACTTTATTTTGTCAAGTTTCAAGGAGCTAGCACAAACCGTGTTTGATTTAGACTTAAAAAACACATCTATCTGTATAGGAGGAAATAGAGTAAAACCTAAAAATTCAAACTGTTACTGGTAATGAACGCTTGATCCTAGAAGAGTGAAAATTGGGCAGGTAAGTGGACTATGGAACTGATCATTACCACATTGATCATCAAAGTCGGATGAAAAAAAATTTGCCGAGTATTCAGAAAACCAGTAGTATTTTGGAAGCTTGGAACACCTTTCCAATAAAGGTGTTTTACGCAGTCTTTGCTTGTGGCTATTTCAAGAGGAAACAAACCACAAAGACAGAACTTAGAACTACTTTATTTTGTCAAGTTTCAAGGAGCTAGCACAAACCGTGTTTGATTTAGACTTAAAAAACACATCTATCTGTATAGGAGGAAATAGAGTGAAACCTACAAATTCAAACTGTTACTGGTAACGAACGCTTCATACTAGAAGAGTGAAAATTGGGCAGCTAAGTGGACTTAGTGAACTGATCATTACCACAGAGATCATCAAGGTCGGATGAAAAAAAATTTTCCGAGTATTCAGAAAACCAGTAGTATTTTGGAAGCTTGGAACACCTTTCCAATAAAGGTGTTTTACGCAGTCTTTGCTTGTGTCTATTTCAAGAGGAAACAAACCACAAAGACAGAACTTAGAACTACTTTATTTTGTCAAGTTTCAAGGAGCTAGCACAAACCGTGTTTGATTTAGACTTAAAAAACACATCTATCTGTATAGGAGAAAATAGGGTGAAACCTAAAAATTCAAACTGTTACTGGTAACGAACGCTTCATCCTAGAAGAGTGAAAGTTGGGCAGCTAAGTGGACTTAGTGAACTGATCATTACCACAGAGATCATCAAGGTCGGATGAAAAAATATTTGCCGAGTATTCAGAAAACCAGTAGTATTTTGTAAGCTTGGCACACCTTTCCAATGAATGTGTTTTACGCAGTCTTTGCTTGTGGCTAATTCAAGAGGAAACAAACCACAAAGACAGAACTTAGAACTACTTTATTTTGTCAAGTTTCAAGGAGCTAGCACAAACCGTGTTTGATTTAGACTTAAAAAACACATCTATCTGTATAGGAGGAAATAGAGTGAAACCTAAAAATTCAAACTGTTACTGGTAACGAATGCTTCATCCTAGAAGAGTGAAAATTGGGCAGCTAAGTGGACTTAGTGAACTGATCATTACCACAGAGATCATCAAGGTCGGATGAAAAAAAATTTGCCGAGTATTCAGAAAACCAGTAGTATTTTGGAAGCTTGGAACACCTTTCCAATGAATGTGTTTTACGCAGTCTTTGCTTGTGGCTATTTCAAGAGGAAACAAACTACAAAGACAGAACTTAGAACTACTTTATTTTGTCAAGTTTCAAAAAGCTAGCACAAACCGTGTTTGATTTAGACTTAAAAAACACATCTATCTGTATAGGAGAAAATAGAGTGAAACCTAAAAATTCAAACAGTTACTGGTAACGAACGCTTCATTCTAGAAGAGTGAAAATTGGGCAGCTAAGTGGACTTAGTGAACTGATCATTACCACAGAGATCATCAAGGTCGGATGAAAAAAAATTTGCCGAGTATTCAGAAAACCAGTAGTATTTTGGAAGCTTGGCACACCTTTCCAATAAAGGTGTTTTACACAGTCTTTGCTTGTGGCTATTTCAAGAGGAAACAAACCACAAAAACAGAACTTAGAACTACTTTATTTTGTCAAGTTTCAAGGAGCTAGCACAAACCGTGTTTGATTTAGACTTAAAAAACACATCTATCTGTATAGGAGGAAATAGAGTGAAACCTAAAAATTCAAACTGTTACTGGTAACGAACGCTTCATCCTAGAAGAGTGAAAATTGGGCAGCTAAGTGGACTTAGTGAACTAATCATTACCACAGAGATCATCAATGTCGGATGAAAAAAAATTTGCCGAGTATTCAGAAAACCAGTAGTATTTTGGAAGCTTGGAACACCTTTCCAATTAAGGTGTTTTACGCAGTCTTTGCTTGTGGCTATTTCAAGAGGAAACAAACCACAAAGACAGAACTTAGAACTACTTTATTTTGTCAAGTTTCAAGGAGCTAGCACAAACCGTGTTTGATTTAGACTTAAAAAACACATCTATCTGTATAGGAAGAAATAGAGTGAAACCTAAAAATTCAAACTGTTACTGGTAACGAACGCTTCATCCTAGAAGAGTGAAAATTGGGAAGCTAAGTGGACTTAATGAACTGATCATTACCACAGAGATCATCAAGGTCGGATGAAAAAAAATTTGCCGAGTATTCAGAAAACCAGTAGTATTTTGGAAGCTTGGAACACCTTTCCAATAAAGGTGTTTTACGCAGTGTTTGCTTGTGGCTATTTCAAGAGGAAACAAACCACAAAGACAGAAGTTTGAACTACTTTATTTTGTCAAGTTTCAAGGAGCTAGCACAAACCGTGTTTGATTTAGACTTAAAAAACACATCTATCTGTATAGGAGAAAATAGAGTGAAACCTAAAAATTCAAACTGTTACTGGTAATGAATGCTTGATCCTAGAAGAGTGAAAATTGGGCAGGTAAGTGGACTTAGTGAACTGATCATTACCACAGTGATCATCAAGGTCGGATGAAAAAAAATTTGCCGAGTATTCAGAAAACCAGTAGTATTTTGGAAGCTTGGAACACCTTTCCAATAAAGGTGTTTTACGCAGTCTTTGATTGTGGCTATTTCAAGAGGAAACAAACCACAAAGACAGAACTTAGAACTACTTTATTTTGTCAAGTTTCAAGGAGCTAGCACAAACCGTTTTTGATTTAGACTTAAAAAACACATCTATCTGTATAGGAGGAAATAGAGTGAAACCTAAAAATTCAAACTGTTACTGGTAATGAATGCTTGATCCTAGAAGAGTGAAAATTGGGCAGGTAAGTGGACTTAGTGAACTGATCATTACCACAGTGATCATCAAGGTCGGATGAAAAAAAATTTGCCGAGTATTCAGAAAACCAGTAGTATTTTGGAAGCTTGGAACACCTTTCCAATAAAGGTGTTTTACGCAGTCTTTGCTTGTGGCTAATTCAAGAGGAAACAAACCACAAAGACAGAACTTAGAACTACTTTATTTTGTCAAGTTTCAAGGAGCTAGCACAAACCGTGTTTGATTTAGACTTAAAAAACACATCTATCTGTATAGGAGGAAATAGAGTGAAACCTAAAAATTCAAACAGTTACTGGTAACGAACGCTTCATTCTAGAAGAGTGAAAATTGGGCAGCTAAGTGGACTTAGTGAACTGATCATTACCACAGAGATCATCAAGGTCGGATGAAAAAAAATTTGCCGAGTATTCAGAAAACCAGTAGTATTTTGGAAGCTTGGAACACCTTTCCAATAAAGGTGTTTTACGCAGTGTTTGCTTGTGGCTATTTCAAGAGGAAACAAACCACAAAGACAGAACTTAGAACTACTTTATTTTGTCAAGTTTCAAGGAGCTAGCACAAACCGTGTTTGATTTAGACTTAAAAAACACATCTATCTGTATAGGAGGAAATAGAGTGAAACCTAAAAATTCAAACTGTTACTGGTAACGAACGCTTCATCCTAGAAGATGAAAATTGGGCAGGTAAGTGGACTTAGTGAAGTGATCATTAACACAGAGATCATCAAGGTCGGATGAAAAAAATTTGCCGAGTATTGGGAAAACCAGTAGTATTTTGGAAGCTTGGAACACCTTTCCAATAAAGGTATTTTATGCAGTCTTTGCTTGTGGCTAATTCAAGAGGAAACAAACCACAAAGACAGAACTTAGAACTACTTTATTTTGTCAAGTTTCAAGGAGCTAGCACAAACCGTCTTTGATTTAGACTTAAAAACACATCTATCTGTATAGGAGGAAATAGAGTGAAACCTAAAAATTCAAACTGTTACTGGTAACGAACGCTTCATCCTAGAAGAGTGAAAATTGGGCAGGTAAGTGGACTTAGTGAACTGATCATTACCACAGAGATCATCAATGTCGGATGAAAAAAAATTTGCCGAGTATTCAGAAAACCAGTAGTATTTTGGAAGCTTGGAACACCTTTCCAATGAATGTGTTTTACGCAGTCTTTGCTTGTGGCTATTTCAAGAGGAAACAAACCACAAAGACAGAACTTAGAACTACTTTATTTTGTCAAGTTTCAAGGAGCTAGCACAAACCGTGTTTGATTTAGACTTAAAAAACACATCTATCTGTATAGGAGGAAATAGAGTGAAACCTAAAAATTCAAACTGTTACTGGTAACGAACGCTTCATCCTAGAAGAGTGAAAATTGGGCAGCTAAGTGGACTTAATGAACTGATCATTACCACAGAGATCATCAATGTCGGATGAAAAAAATTTGCCGAGTATTCAGAAAACCAGTAGTATTTTGGAAGCTTGGAACACCTTTCCAATAAAGGTGTTTTACGCAGTCTTTGCTTGTGGCTATTTCAAGAGGAAACAAACCACAAAGACAGAACTTAGAACTACTTTATTTTGTCAAGTTTCAAGGAGCTAGCACAAACCGTGTTTGATTTAGACTTAAAAAACACATCTATCTGTATAGGAGGAAATAGAGTGAAACCTAAAAATTCAAACTGTTACTGGTAACGAACGCTTCATCCTAGAAGAGTGAAAGTTGGGCAGCTAAGTGGACTTAGTGAACTGATCATTACCACAGAGATCATCAAGGTCGGATGAAAAAAAAATTTGCCGAGTATTCAGAAAACCAGTAGTATTTTGGAAGCTTGGAACACCTTTCCAATGAATGTGTTTTACGCAGTCTTTGCTTGTGGCTATTTCAAGAGGAAACAAACCACAAAGACAGAACTTAGAACTACTTTATTTTGTCAAGTTTCAAGGAGGTAGCACAAACCGTGTTTGATTTAGACTTAAAAAACACATCTATCTGTATAGGAGGAAATAGAGTGAAACCTAAAAATTCAAACTGTTACTGGTAACGAACGCTTCATCCTAGAAGAGTGAAAATTGGGCAGGTAAGTGGACTTAGTGAACTGATCATTAACACAGAGATCATCAAGGTCGGATGAAAAAAAATTTGCCGAGTATTCAGAAAACCAGTAGTATTTTGGAAGCTTGGAACACCTTTCCAATAAAGGTGTTTTACGCAGTGTTTGCTTGTGGCTATTTCAAGAGGAAACAAACCACAAAGACAGAAGTTTGAACTACTTTATTTTGTCAAGTTTCAAGGAGCTAGCACAAACCCTGTTTGATTTAGACTTAAAAAACACATCTATCTGTATAGGAGGAAATAGAGTGAAACCTAAAAATTCAAACTGTTACTGGTAATGAACGCTTGATCCTAGAAGAGTGAAAATTGGGCAGGTAAGTGGACTATGGAACTGATCATTACCACATTGATCATCAAAGTCGGATAAAAAAAATTTGCCGAGTATTCAGAAAACCAGTAGTATTTTGGAAGCTTGGAACACCTTTCCAATAAAGGTGTTTTACGCAGTCTTTACTTGTGGCTATTTCAAGAGGAAACAAACCACAAAGACAGAACTTAGAACTACTTTATTTTGTCAAGTTTCAAGGAGCTAGCACAAACCGTGTTTGATTTAGACTTAAAAAACACATCTATCTGTATAGGAGGAAATAGAGTGAAACCTTAAAATTCAAACTGTTACTGGTAACGAACGCTTCATCCTAGAAGAGTGAAAGTTGGGCAGCTAAGTGGACTTAGTGAACTGATCATTACCACAGAGATCATCAAGGTCGGATGAATAAAAATTTGCCGAGTATTCAGAAAACCAGTAGTATTTTGGAAGCTTGGCACACCTTTACAATGAATGTGTTTTACGCAGTCTTCGCTTGTGGCTATTTCAAGAGGAAACAATCCACAAAGACAGAACTTAGAACTACTTTATTTTCTCAAGATTCAAGGAGCTAGCACAAACCGTGTTTGATTTAGACTTAAAAAACACATCTATCTGTATAGGAGGAAATAGAGTGAAACCTAAAAATTCAAACTGTTACTGGTAACGAACGCTTCATCCTAGAAGAGTGAAAATTGGGCAGGTAAGTGGACTTAGTGAACTGATCATTACCACAGAGATCATCAATGTCAGATGAAAAAAAATTTGCCGAGTATTCAGAAAACCAGTAGTATTTTGGAAGCTTGGAACACCTTTCCAATGAATGTGTTTTACGCAGTCTTTGCTTGTGGCTATTTCAAGAGGAAACAAACCACAAAGACAGAACTTAGAACTACTTTATTTTGTCAAGTTTCAAGGAGCTAGCACAAACCGTGTTTGATTTAGACTTAAAAAACACATCTATCTGTATAGGAGGAAATAGAGTAAACCTAAAAATTCAAACTGTTACTGGTAATGAACGCTTCATCCTAGAAGAGTGAAAATTGGGCAGCTAAGTGGACTTAATGAACTGATCATTACCACAGAGATCATCAATGTCGGATGAAAAAAAATTTGCCGAGTATTCAGAAAACCAGTAGTATTTTGGAAGCTTGGAACACCTTTCCAATAAAGGTGTTTTACGCAGTCTTTGCTTGTGGCTATTTCAAGAGGAAACAAACCACAAAGACAGAACTTAGAACTACTTTATTTTGTCAAGTTTCAAGGAGCTAGCACAAACCGTGTTTGATTTAGACTTAAAAAACACATCTATCTGTATAGGAGGAAATAGAGTGAAACCTAAAAATTGAAACTGTTACTGGTAACGAACGCTTCATCCTAGAAGAGTGAAAGTTGGGCAGCTAAGTGGACTTAGTGAACTGATCATTACCACAGAGATCATCAAGGTCGGATGAAAAAAAAATTTGCCGAGTATTCAGAAAACCAGTAGTATTTTGGAAGCTTGGAACACCTTTCCAATGAATGTGTTTTACGCAGTCTTTGCTTGTGGCTATTTCAAGAGGAAACAAACCACAAAGACAGAACTTAGAACTACTTTATTTTGTCAAGTTTCAAGGAGGTAGCACAAACCGTGTTTGATTTAGACTTAAAAAACACATCTATCTGTATAGGAGGAAATAGAGTGAAACCTAAAAATTCAAACTGTTACTGGTAATGAACGCTTGATCCTAGAAGAGTGAAAATTGGGCAGCTAAGTGGACTTAATGAACTGATCATTACCACATTGATCATCAAAGTCGGATAAAAAAAATTTGCCGAGTATTCAGAAAACCAGTAGTATTTTGGAAGCTTGGAACACCTTTCCAATAAAGGTGTTTTACGCAGTCTTTGCTTGTGGCTACTTCAAGAGGAAACAAACCACAAAGACAGAACTTAGAACTACTTTATTTTGTCAAGTTTCAAGGAGCTAGCACAAACCGTGTTTGATTTAGACTTAAAAAACACATCTATCTGTATAGGAGGAAATAGAGTGAAACCTTAAAATTCAAACTGTTACTGGTAACGAACGCTTCATCCTAGAAGAGTGAAAGTTGGGCAGCTAAGTGGACTTAGTGAACTGATCATTACCACAGAGATCATCAAGGTCGGATGAATAAAAATTTGCCGAGTATTCAGAAAACCAGTAGTATTTTGGAAGCTTGGCACACCTTTACAATGAATGTGTTTTACGCAGTCTTCGCTTGTGGCTATTTCAAGAGGAAACAATCCACAAAGACAGAACTTAGAACTACTTTATTTTCTCAAGATTCAAGGAGCTAGCACAAACCGTGTTTGATTTAGACTTAAAAAACACATCTATCTGTATAGGAGGAAATAGAGTGAAACCTAAAAATTCAAACTGTTACTGGTAACGAACGCTTCATCCTAGAAGAGTGAAAGTTGGGCAGCTAAGTGGACTTAGTGAACTGATCATTACCACAGAGATCATCAAGGTCGGATGAAAAAAAATTTGCCGAGTATTCAGAAAACCAGTAGTATTTTGGAAGCTTGGCACACCTTTCCAGGAATGTGTTTTACGCAGTCTTTGCTTGTGGCTATTTCAAGAGGAAACAAACCACAAAGACAGAACTTAGAACTGCTTTATTTTGTCAAGTTTCAAGGAGCTAGCACAAACCGTGTTTGATTTAGACTTAAAAAACACATCTATCTGTATAGGAGGAAATAGAGTGAAACCTAAAAATTCAAACTGTTACTGGTAACGAACGCTTCATCCTAGAAGAGTGAAAATTGGGCAGCTAATTGGACTTAGTTAACTGATCATTACCACAGAGATCATCAAGGTCAGATGAAAAAAAATTTGCCGAGTATTCAGAAAACCAGTAGTATTTTGGAAGCTTGGCACACCTTTCCAATAAAGGTGTTTTACGCAGTCTTTGCTTGTGGCTATTTCAAGAGGAAACAAACCACAAAGACAGAACTTAGAACTACTTTATTTTGTCAAGTTTCAAGGAGCTAGCACAAACCGTGTTTGATTTAGACTTAAAAAAAACATCTATCTGTATAGGAGGAAATAGAGTGAAACCTAAAATTTCAAACTGTTACGGGTAACGAACGCTTCATCCTAGAACAGTGAAAATTGGGCAGCTAAGTGGACTTAGTGAACTGATCATTACCACAGAGATCATCAAGGTCGGATGAAAAAAAATTTGCCGAGTATTCAGAAAACCAGTAGTATTTTGGAAGCTTGGCACACCTTTCCAATGAAGGTGTTTTACGCAGTGTTTGCTTGTGGCTATTTCAAGAGGAAACAAACCACAAAGACAGAACTTAGAACTACTTTATTTTGTCAAGATTCAAGGAGCTAGCACAAACCGTGTTTGATTTAGACTTAAAAAACACATCTATCTGTGTAGGAAAAAATAGAGTGAAACCTAAAAATTCAAACTGTTACTGGTAACGAACACTTCATCCTAGAAGAGTGAAAATTGGGCAGCTAAGTGGACTTAATGAACTGATCATTACCACAGAGATCATCAAGGACGGATGAAAAAAAATTTGCCGAGTATTCAGAAAACCAGTAGTATTTTGGAAGCTTGGAACACCTTTCCAATAAAGGTGTTTTACGCAGTCTTTGCTTGTGGCTATTTCAAGAGGAAACAAACCACAAAGACAGAACTTAGAACTACTTTATTTTGTCAAGTTTCAAGGAGCTAGCACAAACCGTGTTTGATTTAGACTTAAAAAACCCATGTATCTGTACAGGAGGAAATAGAGTGAAACCTAAAAATTCAAACTGTTACTGGTAACGAACGCTTCATCCTAGAAGAGTGAAAATTGGGCAGGCAAGTGGACTTAGTGAACTGATCATTACCACAGAGATCATCAAGGTCGGATGAAAAAAAATTTGCCGAGTATTCAGAAAACCAGTAGTATTTTGGAAGCGTGGAACACCTTTCCAATTAAGGTGTTTTACGCAGTCTTTGCTTGTGGCTATTTCAAGAGGAAACAAACCACAAAGACAGAACTTAGAACTACTTTATTTTCTCAAGATTCAAGGAGCTAGCACAAACCGTGTTTGATTTAGACTTAAAAAACACATCTATCTGTATAGGAGGAAATAGAGTGAAACCTAAAAATTCAAACTGTTACTGGTAACGAACGCTTCATCCCAGAAGAGTGAAAATTGGGCAGCTAAGTGGACTTAATGAACTGATCATTACCACAGAGATCATCAAGGTCGGATGAAAAAAAATTTGCCGAGTATTCAGAAAACCAGTAGTATTTTGGAAGCTTGGAACACCTTTCCAATAAAGGTGTTTTAAGCAGTCTTTGCTTGTGGCTATTTCAAGAGGAAACAAACCACAAAAACAGAACTTAGAACTACTTTATTTTGTCAAGTTTCAAGGAGCTAGCACAAACCGTGTTTGATTTAGACTTAAAAAACACATCTATCTGTATAGGAGGAAATAGAGTGAAACCTAAAAATTGAAACTGTTACTGGTAACGAACGCTTCATCCTAGAAGAGTGAAAGTTGGGCAGCTAAGTGGACTTAGTGAACTGATCATTACCACAGAGATCATCAAGGTCGGATGAAAAAAAAATTTGCCGAGTATTCAGAAAACCAGTAGTATTTTGGAAGCTTGGAACACCTTTCCAATGAATGTGTTTTACGCAGTCTTTGCTTGTGGCTATTTCAAGAGGAAACAAACCACAAAGACAGAACTTAGAACTACTTTATTTTGTCAAGTTTCAAGGAGGTAGCACAAACCGTGTTTGATTTAGACTTAAAAAACACATCTATCTGTATAGGAGGAAATAGAGTGAAACCTAAAAATTCAAACTGTTACTGGTAATGAACGCTTGATCCTAGAAGAGTGAAAATTGGGCAGCTAAGTGGACTTAATGAACTGATCATTACCACATTGATCATCAAAGTCGGATAAAAAAAATTTGCCGAGTATTCAGAAAACCAGTAGTATTTTGGAAGCTTGGAACACCTTTCCAATAAAGGTGTTTTACGCAGTCTTTGCTTGTGGCTACTTCAAGAGGAAACAAACCACAAAGACAGAACTTAGAACTACTTTATTTTGTCAAGTTTCAAGGAGCTAGCACAAACCGTGTTTGATTTAGACTTAAAAAACACATCTATCTGTATAGGAGGAAATAGAGTGAAACCTTAAAATTCAAACTGTTACTGGTAACGAACGCTTCATCCTAGAAGAGTGAAAGTTGGGCAGCTAAGTGGACTTAGTGAACTGATCATTACCACAGAGATCATCAAGGTCGGATGAATAAAAATTTGCCGAGTATTCAGAAAACCAGTAGTATTTTGGAAGCTTGGCACACCTTTACAATGAATGTGTTTTACGCAGTCTTCGCTTGTGGCTATTTCAAGAGGAAACAATCCACAAAGACAGAACTTAGAACTACTTTATTTTCTCAAGATTCAAGGAGCTAGCACAAACCGTGTTTGATTTAGACTTAAAAAACACATCTATCTGTATAGGAGGAAATAGAGTGAAACCTAAAAATTCAAACTGTTACTGGTAACGAACGCTTCATCCTAGAAGAGTGAAAGTTGGGCAGCTAAGTGGACTTAGTGAACTGATCATTACCACAGAGATCATCAAGGTCGGATGAAAAAAAATTTGCCGAGTATTCAGAAAACCAGTAGTATTTTGGAAGCTTGGCACACCTTTCCAGGAATGTGTTTTACGCAGTCTTTGCTTGTGGCTATTTCAAGAGGAAACAAACCACAAAGACAGAACTTAGAACTGCTTTATTTTGTCAAGTTTCAAGGAGCTAGCACAAACCGTGTTTGATTTAGACTTAAAAAACACATCTATCTGTATAGGAGGAAATAGAGTGAAACCTAAAAATTCAAACTGTTACTGGTAACGAACGCTTCATCCTAGAAGAGTGAAAATTGGGCAGCTAATTGGACTTAGTTAACTGATCATTACCACAGAGATCATCAAGGTCAGATGAAAAAAAATTTGCCGAGTATTCAGAAAACCAGTAGTATTTTGGAAGCTTGGCACACCTTTCCAATAAAGGTGTTTTACGCAGTCTTTGCTTGTGGCTATTTCAAGAGGAAACAAACCACAAAGACAGAACTTAGAACTACTTTATTTTGTCAAGTTTCAAGGAGCTAGCACAAACCGTGTTTGATTTAGACTTAAAAAAAACATCTATCTGTATAGGAGGAAATAGAGTGAAACCTAAAATTTCAAACTGTTACGGGTAACGAACGCTTCATCCTAGAACAGTGAAAATTGGGCAGCTAAGTGGACTTAGTGAACTGATCATTACCACAGAGATCATCAAGGTCGGATGAAAAAAAATTTGCCGAGTATTCAGAAAACCAGTAGTATTTTGGAAGCTTGGCACACCTTTCCAATGAAGGTGTTTTACGCAGTGTTTGCTTGTGGCTATTTCAAGAGGAAACAAACCACAAAGACAG
This sequence comes from Callospermophilus lateralis, assembly GCF_048772815.1. NCBI lineage: Eukaryota > Metazoa > Chordata > Mammalia > Rodentia > Sciuridae > Callospermophilus > Callospermophilus lateralis. The sequence continues at coordinate 125,381 of NW_027513392.1, forward strand.
AACTTAGAACTACTTTATTTTGTCAAGATTCAAGGAGCTAGCACAAACCGTGTTTGATTTAGACTTAAAAAACACATCTATCTGTGTAGGAAAAAATAGAGTGAAACCTAAAAATTCAAACTGTTACTGGTAACGAACACTTCATCCTAGAAGAGTGAAAATTGGGCAGCTAAGTGGACTTAATGAACTGATCATTACCACAGAGATCATCAAGGACGGATGAAAAAAAATTTGCCGAGTATTCAGAAAACCAGTAGTATTTTGGAAGCTTGGAACACCTTTCCAATAAAGGTGTTTTACGCAGTCTTTGCTTGTGGCTATTTCAAGAGGAAACAAACCACAAAGACAGAACTTAGAACTACTTTATTTTGTCAAGTTTCAAGGAGCTAGCACAAACCGTGTTTGATTTAGACTTAAAAAACCCATGTATCTGTACAGGAGGAAATAGAGTGAAACCTAAAAATTCAAACTGTTACTGGTAACGAACGCTTCATCCTAGAAGAGTGAAAATTGGGCAGGCAAGTGGACTTAGTGAACTGATCATTACCACAGAGATCATCAAGGTCGGATGAAAAAAAATTTGCCGAGTATTCAGAAAACCAGTAGTATTTTGGAAGCGTGGAACACCTTTCCAATTAAGGTGTTTTACGCAGTCTTTGCTTGTGGCTATTTCAAGAGGAAACAAACCACAAAGACAGAACTTAGAACTACTTTATTTTCTCAAGATTCAAGGAGCTAGCACAAACCGTGTTTGATTTAGACTTAAAAAACACATCTATCTGTATAGGAGGAAATAGAGTGAAACCTAAAAATTCAAACTGTTACTGGTAACGAACGCTTCATCCCAGAAGAGTGAAAATTGGGCAGCTAAGTGGACTTAATGAACTGATCATTACCACAGAGATCATCAAGGTCGGATGAAAAAAAATTTGCCGAGTATTCAGAAAACCAGTAGTATTTTGGAAGCTTGGAACACCTTTCCAATAAAGGTGTTTTAAGCAGTCTTTGCTTGTGGCTATTTCAAGAGGAAACAAACCACAAAAACAGAACTTAGAACTACTTTATTTTGTCAAGTTTCAAGGAGCTAGCACAAACCGTGTTTGATTTAGACTTAAAAAACACATCTATCTGTATATGAGAAAATAGAGTGAAACCTTAAAATTCAAACTGTTACTGGTAACGAACGCTTCATCCTAGAAGAGTGAAAGTTGGGCAGCCAAGTGGACTTAGTGAACTGATCATTACCACAGAGATCATCAAGGTCGGATGAAAAAAAATTTGCCAAGTATTCAGAAAACCAGTAGTATTTTGGAAGCTTGGCACACCTTTACAATGAATGTGTTTTACGCAGTCTTCGCTTGTGGCTATTTCAAGAGGAAACAATCCACAAAGACAGAACTTAGAACTACTTTATTTTCTCAAGATTCAAGGAGCTAGCACAAACCGTGTTTGATTTAGACTTAAAAAACACATCTATCTGTATAGGAGGAAATAGAGTGAAACCTAAAAATTCAAACTGTTACTGGTAACAAATGCTTGATCCTAGAAGAGTGAAAATTGGGCAGCTAAGTGGACTTAGTGAACTGATCATTACCACAGAGATCATCAAGGTCGGATGAAAAAAAATTTGCCGAGTATTCAGAAAACCAGTAGTATTTTGGAAGCTTGGCACACCTTTCCAATAAAGGTGTTTTACGCAGTGTTTGCTTGTGGATATTTCAAGAGGAAACAAACCACAAAGACAGAACTTAGAACTACTTTATTTTGTCAAGTTTCAAGGAGCTAGCACAAACCGTGTTTGATTTAGACTTAAAAAAAACATCTATCTGTATAGGAGGAAATAGAGTGAAACCTAAAAATTCAAACTGTTACTGGTAACGAACGCTTCATCCTAGAAGAGTGAAAATTGGGCAGCTAAGTGGACTTAGTGAACTGATCATTACCACAGAGATCATCAATGTCGGATGAAAAAAAATTTGCCGAGTATTCAGAAAACCAGTAGTATTTTGGAAGCTTGGCACACCTTTCCAATGAAGGTGTTTTACGCAGTGTTTGCTTGTGGCTATTTCAAGAGGAAACAAACCACAAAGACAGAACTTAGAGCTACTTTATTTTGTCAAGTTTCAAGGAGCTAGCACAAACCGTGTTTGATTTAGACTTAAAAAACAAATCTATCTGTATAGGAGGAAATAGAGTGAAACCTAAAAATTCAAACTGTTACTGGTAACGAACGCTTCATCCTAGAAGAGTGAAAATTGGGCAGGTAAGTGGACTTAGTGAACTGATCATTACCACAGAGGTCATCATGGTCGGATGAAAAAAAATTTGCCGAGTATTCAGAAAACCAGTAGTATTTTGGGAGCTTGGAACACCTTTCCAATGAATGTGTTTTACGCAGTCTTTGCTTGTGGCTATTTCAAGAGGAAACAAACCACAAAGACAGAACTTAGAACTACTTTATTTTGTCAAGTTTCAAGGAGCTAGCACAAACCGTGTTTGATTTAGACTTAAAAAACACATCTATCTGTATAGGAGAAAATAGAGTGAAACCTAAAAATTCAAACTGTTACTGGTAACGAACGCTTCATCCTAGAAGAGTGAAAATTGGGCAGCTAAATGGACTTAATGAACTGATCATTACCACAGAGATCATCAAGGTCGGATAAAAAAAAATTTGCCGAGTATTCAGAAAACCAGTAGTATTTTGGAAGCTTGGAACACCTTTCCAATAAAGGTGTTTTACGCAGTCTTTGCTTGTGGCTATTTCAAGAGGAAACAAACCACAAAGACAGAACTTAGAACTACTTTATTTTGTCAAGTTTCAAGGAGCTAGCACAAACCGTGTTTGATTTAGACTTAAAAAACACATCTATCTGTATAGGAGGAAATAGAGTGAAACCTAAAAATTCAAACTGTTACTGGTAACGAACGCTTCATCCTAGAAGAGTGAAAGTTGGGCAGCTAAGTGGACTTAGTGAACTGATCATTACCACAGAGATCATCAATGTCGGATGAAAAAAAATTTGCCGAGTATTCAGAAAACCAGTAGTATTTTGGAAGCTTGGAACACCTTTCCAATGAATGTGTTTTACACAGTCTTTGCTTGTGGCTATTTCAAGAGGAAACAAACCACAAAGACAGAACTTAGAACTACTTTATTTTGTCAAGTTTCAAGGAGCTAGCACAAACCGTGTTTGATTTAGACTTAAAAAACACATCTATCTGTATAGGAGGAAATAGAGTGAAACCTAAAAATTCAAACTGTTACTGGTAACGAACGCTTCATCCTAGAAGAGTGAAAATTGGGCAGGTAAGTGGACTTAGTGAACTGATCATTAACACAGAGATCATCAAGGTCGGATGAAAAAAAATTTGCCGAGTATTCAGAAAACCAGTAGTATTTTGGAAGCTTGGAACACCTTTCCAATAAAGGTGTTTTACGCAGTGTTTGCTTGTGGCTATTTCAAGAGGAAACAAACCACAAAGGCAGAAGTTTGAACTACTTTATTTTGCCAAGTTTCAAAAAGCTAGCACAAACCGTGTTTGATTTAGACTTAAAAAACACATCTATCTGTATAGGAGGAAATAGAGTGAAACCTAAAAATTCAAACTGTTACTGGTAATGAACGCTTGATCCTGGAAGAGTGAAAATTGGGCAGCTAAGTGGACTTAGTGAACTGATCATTACCACAGTGATCATCAAGGTCGGATAAAAAAAAATTTGCCGAGTATTTAGAAAACCAGTAGTATTTTGGAAGCTTGGAACACCTTTCCAATAAAGGTGTTTTACGCAGTCTTTGCTTGTGGCTATTTCAAGAGGAAACAAACCACAAAGACAGAACTTAGAACTACTTTATTTTGTCAAGTTTCAAGGAGCTAGCACAAACCGTGTTTGATTTAGACTTAAAAAACACATCTATCTGTATAGGAGGAAATAGAGTGAAACCTAAAAATTCAAACTGTTACTGGTAACGAACGCTTCATACTAGAAGAGTGAAAATTGGGCAGCTAAGTGGACTTAGTGAACTGATCATTACAACAGAGATCATCAAGGTCGGATGAAAAAAAATTTGCCGAGTATTCAGAAAACCAGTAGTATTTTGGAAGCTTGGAACACCTTTCCAATAAAGGTGTTTTACGCAGTCTTTGCTTGTGGCTATTTCAAGAGGAAACAAACCACAAAGACAGAACTTAGAACTACTTTATTTTGTCAAGTTTCAAGGAGCTAGCACAAACCGTGTTTGATTTACACTTAAAAAACACATCTATCTGTATAGGAGAAAATAGGGTGAAACCTAAAAATTCAAACTGTTACTGGTAACGAACGCTTCATCCTAGAAGAGTGAAAGTTGGGCAGCTAAGTGGACTTAGTGAACTGATCATTACCACAGAGATCATCAAGGTCGGATGAAAAAAAATTTGCCGAGTATTCAGAAAACCAGTAGTATTTTGGAAGCTTGGCACACCTTTCCAATGAATGTGTTTTACGCAGTCTTTGCTTGTGGCTAATTCAAGAGGAAACAAACCACAAAGACAGAACTTAGAACTACTTTATTTTGTCAAGTTTCAAGGAGCTAGCACAAACCGTGTTTGATTTAGACTTAAAAAACACATCTATCTGTATAGGAGGAAATAGAGTGAAACCTAAATTTCAAACTGTTACTGGTAACGAATGCTTCATCCTAGAAGAGTGAAAGTTGGGCAGCTAAGTGGACTTAGTGAACTGATCATTACCACAGAGATCATCAAGGTCGGATGAAAAAAAATTTGCCGAGTATTCAGAAAACCAGTAGTATTTTGGAAGCTTGGCAGACCTTTCCAATGAATGTGTTTTACGCAGTCTTTGCTTGTGGCTAATTCAAGAGGAAACAAACCACAAAGACAGAACTTAGAACTACTTTATTTTGTCAAGTTTCAAGGAGCTAGCACAAACCGTGTTTGATTTAGACTTAAAAAACACATCTATCTGTATAGGAGGAAATAGAGTGAAACCTAAAAATTCAAACTGTTACTGGTAACGAACGCTTCATCCTAGAAGAGTGAAAATTGGGCAGGTAAGTGGACTTAGTGAACTGATCATTAACACAGAGATCATCAAGGTCGGATGAAAAAAATTTGCCGAGTATTCAGAAAACCAGTAGTATTTTGGAAGCTTGGAACACCTTTCCAATAAAGGTGTTTTACGCAGTCTTTGCTTGTGGCTATTTCAAGAGGAAACAAACCACAAAGACAGAACTTAGAACTACTTTATTTTGTCAAGTTTCAAGGAGCTAGCACAAACCGTGTTTGATTTAGACTTAAAAAACACATCTATCTGTATAGGATAAAATAGAGTGAAACCTAAAATTTCAAACTGTTACTGGTAACGAACACTTCATCCTAGAAGAGTGAAAGTTGGGCAGCTAATTGGACTTAGTGAACTGATCATTACCACAGAGATCATCAAGGTCGGATGAAAAAAAATTTGCCGAGTATTCAGAAAACCAGTTGTGTTTTTGAAGCTTGGCACACCTTTCCAATAAAGGTGTTTTACGCAGTGTTTGCTGTGGCTATTTCAAGAGGAAACAAACCACAAAGACAGAACTTAGAACTACTTTATTTTGTCAAGTTTCAAGGAGCTAGCACAAACCGTGTTTGATTTAGACTTAAAAAACACATCTATCTGTATAGGAGGAAATAGAGTGAAACCTAAAAATTCAAACTGTTACTGGTAACGAACGCTTCATCCTAGAAGAGTGAAAATTGGGCAGCTAAGTGGACTTAGTGAACTGATCATTACCACAGAGATCATCAAGGTCGGATGAAAAAAAATTTGCCGAGTATTCAGAAAACCAGTAGTATTTTGGAAGCTTGGAACACCTTTCCAATGAATGTGCTTTACGCAGTCTTTGCTTGTGGCTATTTCAAGAGGAAACAAACCACAAAGACAGAACTTAGAACTACTTTATTTTGTCAAGTTTCAAGGAGCTAGCACAAACCGTGTTTGATTTAGACTTAAAAAACACATCTATCTGTATAGGAGGAAATAGAGTGAAACCTAAAAATTCAAACTGTTACTGGTAACGAACGCTTCATCCTAGAAGAGTGAAAATTGGGCAGCTAAGTGGACTTAATGAACTGATCATTACCACAGAGATCATCAAGGTCGGATAAAAAAAAATTTGCCGAGTATTCAGAAAACCAGTAGTATTTTGGAAGCTTGGAACACCTTTCCAATAAAGGTGTTTTACGCAGTCTTTGCTTGTGGCTATTTCAAGAGGAAACAAACCACAAAGACAGAACTTAGAACTACTTTATTTTGTCAAGTTTCAAGAAGCTAGCACAAACCGTGTTTGATTTAGACTTAAAAAACACATCTATCTGTATAGGAGGAAATAGAGTGAATCCTAAAAATTCAAACTGTTACTGGTAACGAACGCTTCATCCTAGAAGAGTGAAAGTTGGGCAGCTAAGTGGACTTAGTGAACTGATCATTACCACAGAGATCATCAAGGTCGGATGAAAAAAAATTTGCCGAGTATTCAGAAAACCAGTAGTATTTTGGAAGCTTGGAACACCTTTCCAATGAATGTGTTTTACGCAGTCTTTGCTTGTGGCTATTTCAAGAGGAAACAAACCACAAAGACAGAACTTAGAACTACTTTATTTTGTCAAGTTTCAAGGAGGTAGCACAAACCGTGTTTGATTTAGACTTAAAAAACACATCTATCTGTATAGGAGGAAATAGAGTGAAACCTAAAAATTCAAACTGTTACTGGTAACGAACGTTTCATCCTAGAAGAGTGAAAATTGGGCAGGTAAGTGGACTTAGTGAACTGATCATTAACACAGAGATCATCAAGGTCGGATGAAAAAAAATTTGCCGAGTATTCAGAAAACCAGTAGTATTTTGGAAGCTTGGAACACCTTTCCAATAAAGGTGTTTTACGCAGTGTTTGCTTGTGGATATTTCAAGAGGAAACAAACCACAAAGACAGAACTTAGAACTACTTTATTTTGTGAAGTTTCAAGGAGCTAGCACAAACCGTGTTTGATTTAGACTTAAAAAACACATCTATCTGTATAGGAGGAAATAGAGTGAAACCTAAAAATTCAAACTGTTACTGGTAACGAACGCTTCATCCTAGAAGAGTGAAAATTGGGCAGCTAAGTGGACTTAGTGAACTGATCATTAAAACAGAGATCATCAAGGTCGGATGAAAAAAAATTTGCCGAGTATTCAGAAAACCAGTAGTATTTTGGAAGCTTGGCACACCTTTCCAATGAAGATGTTTTACGCAGTGTTTGCTTGTGGCTATTTCAAGAGGAAACAAACCACAAAGGCAGAACTTAGAACTACTTTATTTTGTCAAGTTTCAAGGAGCTAGCACAAACCGTGTTTGATTTAGACTTAAAAAACACATCTATCTGTATAGGAGGAAATAGAGTGAAACCTAAAAATTCAAACTGTTACTGGTAACGAACGCTTCATCCTAGAAGAGTGAAAATTGGGCAGCTAAGTGGACTTAGTGAACTGATCATTACCACAGAGATCATCAAGGTCGGATGAAAAAAAATTTGCCGAGTATTCAGAAAACCAGTAGTATTTTGGAAGCTTGGAACACCTTTCCAATAAAGGTGTTTTACGCAGTGTTTGCTTGTGGCTATTTCAAGAGGAAACAAACCACAAAGGCAGAACTTAGAACTACTTTATTTTGTCAAGTTTCAAGGAGCTAGCACAAACCGTGTTTGATTTAGACTTAAAAAACACATCTATCTGTATAGGAAAAAATAGAGTGAAACCTAAAAATTCAAACTGTTACTGGTAACGAACGCTTCATCCTAGAAGAGTGAAAATTGGGCAGCTAAGTGGACTTAATGAACTGATCATTACCACAGAGATCATCAAGGTCGGATGAAAAAAAATTTGCCGAGTATTCAGAAAACCAGTAGTATTTTGGAAGCTTGGCACACCTTTCCAATGAATGTGTTTTACGCAGTCTTTGCTTGTGGCTATTTCAAGAGGAAACAAACCACAAAGACAGAACTTAGAACTACTTTATTTTGTCAAGTTTCAAGGAGCTAGCACAAACCGTGTTTGATTTAGACTTAAAAAACACATCTATCTGTATAGGAAAAAATAGAGTGAAACCTAAAAATTCAAACTGTTACTGGTAACGAACGCTTCATCCTAGAAGAGTGAAAATTGGGCAGCTAAGTGGACTTAATGAACTGATCATTACCACAGAGATCATCAAGGTCGGATGAAAAAAAATTTGCCGAGTATTCAGAAAACCAGTAGTATTTTGGAAGCTTGGCACACCTTTCCAATGAATGTGTTTTACGCAGTCTTTGCTTGTGGCTATTTCAAGAGGAAACAAACCACAAAGACAGAACTTAGAACTACTTTATTTTGTCAAGTTTCAAGGAGCTAGCACAAACCGTGTTTGATTTAGACTTAAAAAACCCATCTATGTGTATAGGAGGAAATGGAGTGAAACATAAAAATTCAAACTGTTACTGGTAACGAACGCTTCATCCTAGAAGAGTGAAAATTGGGCAGCTAAGTGGACTTAGTGAACTGATCATTACACAGAGATCATCAAGGTCGGATGAAAAAAAATTTGCCGAGTATTCAGAAAACCAGTAGTATTTTGGAAGCTTGGAACACCTTTCCAATTAAGGTGTTTTACGCAGTCTTTGCTTGTGGCTATTTCAAGAGGAAACAAACCACAAAGACAGAACTTAGAACTACTTTATTTTGTCAAGTTTCAAGGAGCTAGCACAAACCGTGTTTGATTTAGACTTAAAAAACACATCTATCTGTATAGGAGGAAATAGAGTGAAACCTAAAAATTCAAACGGTTACTGGTAACGAACGCTTCATCCTAGAAGAGTGAAAATTGGGCAGGTAAGTGGACTTAGTGAACTGATCATTACCACAGAGATCATCAAGGTCGGATGAAAAAAAATTTGCCGAGTATTCAGAAAACCAGTAGTATTTTGGAAGCTTGGAACACCTTTCCAATAAAGGTGTTTTACGCAGTCTTTGCTTGTGGCTATTTCAAGAGGAAACAAACCACAAAAACAGAACTTAGAACTACTTTATTTTGTCAAGTTTCAAGGAGCTAGCACAAACCGTGTTTGATTTAGACTTAAAAAACACATCTATCTGTATAGGAGGAAATAGAGTGAAACCTAAAAATTCAAACGGTTACTGGTAACGAACGCTTCATCCTAGAAGAGTGAAAATTGGGCAGGTAAGTGGACTTAGTGAACTGATCATTACCACAGAGATCATCAAGGTCGGATGAAAAAAAATTTGCCGAGTATTCAGAAAACCAGTAGTATTTTGGAAGCTTGGAACACCTTTCCAATAAAGGTGTTTTACGCAGTCTTTGCTTGTGGCTATTTCAAGAGGAAACAAACCACAAAAACAGAACTTAGAACTACTTTATTTTGTCAAGTTTCAAGGAGCTAGCACAAACCGTGTTTGATTTAGACTTAAAAAACACATCCATCTGTATAGGAGAAAATAGAGTGAAACCTAAAAATTCAAACTGTTACTGGTAACGAACGCTTCATCCTAGAAGAGTGAAAGTTGGGCAGCTAAGTGGACTTAGTGAACTGATCATTACCACAGAGATCATCAAGGTCGGATGAAAAAAAATTTGCCGAGTATTCAGAAAACCAGTAGTATTTTGGAAGCTTGGCACACCTTTCCAATAAATGTGTTTTACGCAGTCTTTGCTTGTGGCTATTTCAAGAGGAAACAAACCACAAAGACAGAACTTAGAACTACTTTATTTTGTCAAGTTTCAAGGAGCTAGCACAAACCGTGTTTGATTTAGACTTAAAAATCACATCTATCTGTATAGGAGGAAATAGAGTGAAACCTAAAAATTCAAACTGTTACTGGTAATGAACGCTTCATCCTAGAAGAGTGAAAATTGGACAGCTAAGTGGACTTAGTGAACTGATCATTACCACAGAGATCATCAAGGTCGGATGAAAAAAAATTTGCCGAGTATTCAGAAAACCAGTAGTATTTTGGAAGCTTGGAACACCTTTCCAATAAAGGTGTTTTACGCAGTGTTTGCTTGTGGCCATTTCAAGAGGAAACAAACCACAAAGGCAGAACTTAGAACTACTTTATTTTGTCAAGTTTCAAGGAGCTAGCACAAACCGTGTTTGATTTAGACTTAAAAAACACATCTATCTGTATAGGAAAAAATAGAGTGAAACCTAAAAATTCAAACTGTTACTGGTAACGAACGCTTCATCCTAGAAGAGTGAAAATTGGGCAGCTAAGTGGACTTAATGAACTGATCATTACCACAGAGATCATCAAGGTCGGATGAAAAAAAATTTGCCGAGTATTCAGAAAACCAGTAGTATTTTGGAAGCTTGGAACACCTTTCCAATAAAGGTGTTTTACGCAGTGTTTGCTTGTGGCTATTTCAAGAGGAAACAAACCACAAAGGCAGAAGTTTGAACTACTTTATTTTGCCAAGTTTCAAGGAGCTAGCACAAACCGTGTTTGATTTAGACTTAAAAAACACATCTATCTGTATAGGAGGAAATAGAGTGAAACCTAAAAATTCAAACTGTTACTGGTAACGAACGCTTCATCCTAGAAGAGTGAAAATTGGGCAGCTAAGTGGACTTAGTGAACTGATCATTACCACAGAGATCATCAAGGTCGGATGAAAAAAAATTTGCCGAGTATTCAGAAAACCAGTAGTATTTTGGAAGCTTGGAACACCTTTCCAATGAATTTGCTTTACGCAGTCTTTGCTTGTGGCTATTTCAAGAGGAAACAAACCACAAAGACAGAACTTAGAACTACTTTATTTTGTCAAGTTTCAAGGAGCTAGCACAAACCGTGTTTGATTTAGACTTAAAAAACACATCTATCTGTATAGGAGGAAATAGAGTGAAACCTAAAAATTCAAACTGTTACTGGTAACGAACGCTTCATCCTAGAAGAGTGAAAATTGGGCAGCTAAGTGGACTTAATGAACTGATCATTACCACAGAGATCATCAAGGTCGGATAAAAAAAAATTTGCCGAGTATTCAGAAAACCAGTAGTATTTTGGAAGCTTGGAACACCTTTCCAATAAAGGTGTTTTACGCAGTCTTTGCTTGTGGCTATTTCAAGAGGAAACAAACCACAAAGACAGAACTTAGAACTACTTTATTTTGTCAAGTTTCAAGAAGCTAGCACAAACCGTGTTTGATTTAGACTTAAAAAACACATCTATCTGTATAGGAGGAAATAGAGTGAAACCTAAAAATTCAAACTGTTACTGGTAACGAACGCTTCATCCTAGAAGAGTGAAAGTTGGGCAGCTAAGTGGACTTAGTGAACTGATCATTACCACAGAGATCATCAAGGTCGGATGAAAAAAAATTTGCCGAGTATTCAGAAAACCAGTAGTATTTTGGAAGCTTGGAACACCTTTCCAATGAATGTGTTTTACGCAGTCTTTGCTTGTGGCTATTTCAAGAGGAAACAAACCACAAAGACAGAACTTAGAACTACTTTATTTTGTCAAGTTTCAAGGAGCTAGCACAAACCGTGTTTGATTTAGACTTAAAAAACACATCTATCTGTATAGGAGGAAATAGAGTGAAACCTAAAAATTCAAACTGTTACTGGTAACGAACGCTTCATCCTAGAAGAGTGAAAATTGGGCAGGTAAGTGGACTTAGTGAACTGATCATTAACACAGAGATCATCAAGGTCGGATGAAAAAAAATTTGCCGAGTATTCAGAAAACCAGTAGTATTTTGGAAGCTTGGAACACCTTTCCAATAAAGGTGTTTTACGCAGTGTTTGCTTGTGGATATTTCAAGAGGAAACAAACCACAAAGACAGAACTTAGAACTACTTTATTTTGTCAAGTTTCAAGGAGCTAGCACAAACCGTGTTTGATTTAGACTTAAAAACCACATCTATCTGTATAGGAGGAAATAGAGTGAAACCTAAAAATTCAAACTGTTACTGGTAACGAACGCTTCATCCTAGAAGAGTGAAAATTGGGCAGCTAAGTGGACTTAGTGAACTGATCATTAAAACAGAGATCATCAAGGTCGGATGAAAAAAAATTTGCCGAGTATTCAGAAAACCAGTAGTATTTTGGAAGCTTGGCACACCTTTCCAATGAAGGTGTTTTACGCAGTGTTTGCTTGTGGCTATTTCAAGAGGAAACAAACCACAAAGACAGAACTTAGAACTACTTTATTTTGTCAAGTTTCAAGGAGCTAGCACAAACCGTGTTTGATTTAGACTTAAAAAACACATCTATCTGTATAGGAGGAAATAGAGTGAAACCTAAAAATTCAAACTGTTACTGGTAACGAACGCTTCATCCTAGAAGAGTGAAAGTTGGGCAGCTAAGTGGACTTAGTGAACTGATCATTACCACAGAGATCATCAAGGTCGGATGAAAAAAAATTTGCCGAGTATTCAGAAAACCAGTAGTATTTTGGAAGCTTGGCACACCTTTCCAATGAATGTGTTTTACGCAGTCTTTGCTTGTGGCTATTTCAAGAGGAAACAAACCACAAAGACAGAACTTAGAACTACTTTATTTTGTCAAGTTTCAAGGAGCTAGCACAAACCGTGTTTGATTTAGACTTAAAAAACACATCTATCTGTATAGGAGGAAATAGAGTGAAACCTAAAAATTCAAACTGTTACTGGTAACGAACGCTTCATCCTAGAAGAGTGAAAATTGGGCAGCTAAGTGGACTTAGTGAACTGATCATTACCACAGAGATCATCAAGGTCGGATGAAAAAAAATTTGCTGAGTATTCAGAAAACCAGTAGTATTTTGGAAGCTTGTAACACGTTTCCAATAAAGGTGTTTTACGCAGTGTTTGCTTGTGGCTATTTCAAGAGGAAACAAACCACAAAGACAGAACTTAGAACTACTTTATTTTGTCGAGTTTCAAGGAGCTACCACAAACCGTGTTTGATTTAGACTTAAAAAACACATCTATCTGTATAGGAGGAAATAGAGTGAAACCCCAAAATTCAAACTGTTACTGGTAACGAACGCTTCATCCTAGAAGAGTGAAAATTGGGCAGCTAAGTGGACTTAGTGAACTGATCATTACCACAGAGATCATCAAGGTCGGATGAAAAAAAATTTGCCGAGTATTCAGAAAACAAGTAGTATTTTGGAAGCTTGGCACACCTTTCCAATGAAGGTGTTTTACGCAGTGTTTGCTTGTGGCTATTTCAAGAGGAAACAAACTACAAAGACAGAACTTAGAACTACTTTATTTTGTCAAGTTTCAAGGAGCTAGCACAAACCGTGTTTGATTTAGACTTAAAAAACACATCTATCTGTATAGGAAAAAATAGAGTGAAACCTAAAAATTCAAACTGTTACTGGTAACGAACGCTTCATCCTAGAAGAGTGAAAATTGGGCAGCAAAGTGGACTTAATGAACTGATCATTACCACAGAGATCATCAAGGTCGGATGAAAAAAAAATTGCCGAGTATTCAGAAAACCAGTAGTATTTTGGAAGCTTGGAACACCTTTCCAATAAAGGTGTTTTACGCAGTCTTTGCTTGTGGCTATTTCAAGAGGAAACAAACCACAAAGACAGAATTTAGAACTACTTTATTTTGTCAAGTTTCAAGGAGCTAGCACAAACCGTGTTTGATTTAGACTTAAAAAACACATCTATCTGTATAGGAGGAAATAGAGTGAAACCTAAAAATTCAAACTGTTACTGGTAACGAACGCTTCATCCCAGAAGAATGAAAATTGGGCAGCTAAGTGGACTTAGTGAACTGATCATTACACAGAGATCATCAAGGTCGGATGAAAAAAAATTTGCCGAGTATTCAGAAAACCAGTAGTATTTTGGAAGCTTGGAACACCTTTCCAATTAAGGTGTTTTACGCAGTGTTTGCTTGTGGCTATTTCAAGAGGAAACAAACCACAAAGACAGAACTTAGAACTACTTTATTTTGTCAAGTTTCAAGGAGCTAGCACAAACCGTGTTTGATTTAGACTTAAAAAACACATCTATCTGTATAGGAGGAAATAGAGTGAAACCTAAAAATTCAAACGGTTACTGGTAACGAACGCTTCATCCTAGAAGAGTGAAAATTGGGCAGGTAAGTGGACTTAGTGAACTGATCATTACCACAGAGATCATCAAGGTCGGATGAAAAAAAATTTGCCGAGTATTCAGAAAACCAGTAGTATTTTGGAAGCTTGGAACACCTTTCCAATAAAGGTGTTTTACGCAGTCTTTGCTTGTGGCTATTTCAAGAGGAAACAAACCACAAAAACAGAACTTAGAACTACTTTATTTTGTCAAGTTTCAAGGAGCTAGCACAAACCGTGTTTGATTTAGACTTAAAAAACACATCCATCTGTATAGGAGAAAATAGAGTGAAACCTAAAAATTCAAACTGTTACTGGTAACGAACGCTTCATCCTAGAAGAGTGAAAGTTGGGCAGCTAAGTGGACTTAGTGAACTGATCATTACCACAGAGATCATCAAGGTCGGATGAAATAAAATTTGCCGAGTATTCAGAAAACCAGTAGTATTTTGGAAGCTTGGAACACCTTTCCAATAAAGGTGTTTTACGCAGTGTTTGCTTGTGGCCATTTCAAGAGGAAACAAACCACAAAGGCAGAACTTAGAACTACTTTATTTTGTCAAGTTTCAAGGAGCTAGCACAAACCGTGTTTGATTTAGACTTAAAAAACACATCTATCTGTATAGGAAAAAATAGAGTGAAACCTAAAAATTCAAACTGTTACTGGTAACGAACGCTTCATCCTAGAAGAGTGAAAATTGGGCAGCTAAGTGGACTTAATGAACTGATCATTACCACAGAGATCATCAAGGTCGGATGAAAAAAAATTTGCCGAGTATTCAGAAAACCAGTAGTATTTTGGAAGCTTGGAACACCTTTCCAATAAAGGTGTTTTACGCAGTCTTTGCTTGTGGCTATTTCAAGAGGAAACAAACCACAAAGACAGAACTTAGAACTACTTTATTTTGTCAAGTTTCAAGGAGCTAGCACAAACCGTGTTTGATTTAGACTTAAAAAACACATCTATCTGTATAGGAGGAAATAGTGAAACCTAAAAATTCAAACTGTTACTGGTAACGAACGCTTCATCCTAGAAGAGTGAAAGTTGGGCAGCTAAGTGGACTTAGTGAACTGATCATTACCACAGAGATCATCAAGGTCGGATGAAAAAAAATTTGCCGAGTATTCAGAAAACCAGTAGTATTTTGGAAGCTTGGCACACCTTTCCAATGAATGTGTTTTACGCAGTCTTTGCTTGTGGCTATTTCAAGAGGAAACAAACCACAAACACAGAACTTAGAACTACTTTATTTTGTCAAGTTTCAAGGAGCTAGCACAAACCGTGTTTGATTTAGACTTAAAAAACACATCTATCTGTATAGGAGGAAATAGAGTGAAACCTAAAAATTCAAACTGTTACTGGTAACGAACGCTTCATACTAGAAGAATGAAAATTGGGCAGCTAAGTGGACTTAGTGAACTGATCATTACACAGAGATCATCAAGGTCGGATGAAAAAAAATTTGCCGAGTATTCAGAAAACCAGTAGTATTTTGGAAGCTTGGAACACCTTTCCAATTAAGGTGTTTTACGCAGTCTTTGCTTGTGGCTATTTCAAGAGGAAACAAACCACAAAGACAGAACTTAGAACTACTTTATTTTGTCAAGTTTCAAGGAGCTAGCACAAATCGTGTTTGATTTAGACTTAAAAAACACATCTATCTGTATAGGAGGAAATAGAGTGAAACCTAAAAATTCAAACGGTTACTGGTAACGAACGCTTCATCCTAGAAGAGTGAAAATTGGGCAGCTAAGTGGACTTAGTGAACTGATCATTACCACAGAGATCATCAAGGTCGGATGAAAAAAAATTTGCTGAGTATTCAGAAAACCAGTAGTATTTTGGAAGCTTGTAACACGTTTCCAATAAAGGTGTTTTACGCAGTGTTTGCTTGTGGCTATTTCAAGAGGAAACAAACCACAAAGACAGAACTTAGAACTACTTTATTTTGTCAAGTTTCAAGGAGCTAGCACAAACCGTGTTTGTTTTAGACTTAAAAAACACATCTATTTGTATAGGACGAAATAGAGTGAAACCCAAAAATTCAAACTGTTACTGGTAACGAACGCTTCATCCTAGAAGAGTGAAAATTGGGCAGCTAAGTGGACTTAATGAACTGATCATTACCACAGAGATCATCAACGTCGGATGAAAAAAAATTTGCCGAGTATTCAGAAAACCAGTAGTATTTTGGAAGCTTGGCACACCTTTCCAATGAAGGTGTTTTACGCAGTGTTTGCTTGTGGCTATTTCAAGAGGAAACAAACTACAAAGACAGAACTTAGAACTACTTTATTTTGTCAAGTTTCAAGGAGCTAGCACAAACCGTGTTTGATTTAGACTTAAAAAACACATCTATCTGTATAGGAAAAAATAGAGTGAAACCTAAAAATTCAAACTGTTACTGGTAACGAACGCTTCATCCTAGAAGAGTGAAAATTGGGCAGCAAAGTGGACTTAATGAACTGATCATTACCACAGAGATCATCAAGGTCGGATGAAAAAAAAATTGCCGAGTATTCAGAAAACCAGTAGTATTTTGGAAGCTTGGAACACCTTTCCAATAAAGGTGTTTTACGCAGTCTTTGCTTGTGGCTATTTCAAGAGGAAACAAACCACAAAAACAGAACTTAGAACTACTTTATTTTGTCAAGTTTCAAGGAGCTAGCACAAACCGTGTTTGATTTAGACTTGAAAAACACATCTATCTGTATAGGAGAAAATAGAGTGAAACCTAAAAATTCAAACTGTTACTGGTAACGAACGCTTCATCCTAGAAGAGTGAAAGTTGGGCAGCTAAGTGGACTTAGTGAACTGATCATTACCACAGAGATCATCAAGGTCGGATGAAAAAAAATTTGCCGAGTATTCAGAAAACCAGTAGTATTTTGGAAGCTTGACACACCTTTCCAATGAATGTGTTTTACGCAGTCTTTGCTTGTGGCTATTTCAAGAGGAAACAAACCACAAAGACAGAACTTAGAACTACTTTATTTTGTCAAGTTTCAAGGAGCTAGCACAAACCGTGTTTGATTTAGACTTAAAAATCACATCTATCTGTATAGGAAAAAATAGAGTGAAACCTAAATTTTCAAACTGTTACTGGTAACGAACGCTTCATCCTAGAAGAGTGAAAATTGGGCAGCTAAGTGGACTTAATGAACTGATCATTACCACAGAGATCATCAAGTTCGGATGAAAAAAAATTTGCCGAGTATTCAGAAAACCAGTAGTATTTTGGAAGCTTGGAACACCTTTCCAATAAAGGTGTTTTACGCAGTCTTTGCTTGTGGCTATTTCAAGAGGAAACAAACCACAAAGACAGAACTTAGAACTACTTTATTTTGTCAAGTTTCAAGGAGCTAGCACAAACCGTGTTTGATTTAGACTTAAAAAACACATCTATCTGTATATTAGGAAATAGAGTGAAACCTAAAAATTCAAACTGTTACTGGTAACGATCGCTTCATCCTAGAAGAGTGAAAATTGGGCAGGTAAGTGGACTTAGTGAACTGATCATTACCACAGAGATCATCAATGTCGGATGAAAAAAAATTTGCCGAGTACTCGGAAAACCAGTAGTATTTTGGAAGCTTGGCACACCTTTCCAATGAATGTGTTTTACGCAGTGTTTGCTTGTGGCTATTTCAAGAGGAAACAAACCACAAAGACAGAACTTAGAACTACTTTATTTTGTCAAGTTTCAAGGAGCTAGCACAAACCGTGTTTGATTTAGACTTAAAAAACACATCTCTGTGTATACTAGGCAATAGAGTGAAACCTAAAAATTCAAACTGTTACTGGTAACGAATGCTTCATCCTAGAAGAGTGAAAATTGGGCAGCTAGGTGGACTTAGTGAACTGATCATTACCACAGAGATCATCAAGGTCGGATGAAAAAAAATTTGCCGAGTATTCAGAAAACCAGTAGTATTTTGGAAGCTTGGCACAGCTTTCCAATAAAGGTGTTTTACGCAGTGTTTGCTTGTGGCTATTTCAAGAGGAAACAAACCACAAAGACAGAAGTTTGTACTACTTTATTTTGTCAAGTTTCAAGGAGCTAGCACAAACCGTGTTTGATTTAGACTTAAAAAACACATCTATCTGTATAGGAGGAAATAGAGTGAAACCTAAAAATTCAAACTGTTACTGGTAACGAACGCTTCATCCTAGAAGAGTGAAAATTGGGCATTTAAGTGGACTTAGTGAACTGATCATTACCACAGAGATCATCAAGGTCGGATGAAAAAAATTTTGCCGAGTATTCAGAAAACCAGTAGTATTTTGGAAGCTTGGAACACCTTTCCAATAAAGGTGCATTACGCAGTCTTTGCTTGTGGCTATTTCAAGAGGAAACAAACCACAAAGACAGAACTTCGAACTACTTTATTTTGTCAAGTTTCAAGGAGCTAGCACAAACCGTGTTTGATTTAGACTTAAAAAACACATCTATCTGTATAGGAGGAAATAGAGTGAAACCTAAAAATTCAAACTGTTACTGGTAATGAACGCTTCATCCTAGAAGAGTGAAAGTTGGGCAGCTAAGTGGACTTAGTGAACTGATCATTACCACAGTTATCATAAAGGTCGGATGAAAAAAAATTTGCCGAGTATTCAGAAAACCAGTAGTATTTTGGAAGCTTGGCACACCTTTCCAATGAATGTGTTTTACGCAGTCTTTGCTTGTGGCTATTTCAAGAGGAAACAAACCACAAAGACAGAACTTAGAACTACTTTATTTTGTCAAGTTTCAAGGAGCTAGCACTAACCGTGTTTGATTTAGACTTAAAAAACACATCTATCTGTATAGGAGGAAATAGAGTGAAACCTAAAAATTCAAACTGTTACTGGTAACGAACGCTTCATCCTAGAAGAGTGAAAGTTGGGCAGCTAAGTGGACTTAGTGAACTGATCATTACCACAGAGATCATCAAGGTCGGATGAAAAAAAATTTGCCGAGTATTCAGAAAACCAGTAGTATTTTGGAAGCTTGGCACACCTTTCAAATGAATGTGTTTTACGCAGTCTTTGCTTGTGGCTATTTCAAGAGGAAACAAACCACAAAGACAGAACTTAGAAATACTTTATTTTGTCAAGTTTCAAGGAGCTAGCACAAACCGTGTTTGATTTAGACTTAAAAAACACATCTATCTGTATAGGAGGAAATAGAGTGAAACCTAAAAATTCAAACTGTTACTGGTAACGAACGCTTCATCCTAGAAGAGTGAAAATTGGGCAGCTAAGTGGACTTAGTGAACTGATCATTACCACAGAGATCATCAAGGTCGGATGAAAAAAAATTTGCCGAGTATTCAGAAAACCAGTAGTATTTTGGAAGCTTGGCACACCTTTCCAATGAAGGTGTTTTACGCAGTCTTTGCTTGTGGCTATTTCAAGAGGAAACAAACCACAAAGACAGAACTTAGAACTACTTTATTTTGTCAAGTTTCAAGGAGCTAGCACAAACCGTGTTTGATTTAGACTTAAAAATCACATCTATCTGTATAGGAAAAAATAGAGTGAAACCTAAAAATTCAAACTGTTACTGGTAACGAACGCTTCATCCTAGAAGAGTGAAAATTGGGCAGCTAAGTGGACTTAATGAACTGATCATTACCACAGAGATCATCAAGTTCGGATGAAAAAAAATTTGCCGAGTATTCAGAAAACCAGTAGTATTTTGGAAGCTTGGAACACCTTTCCAATAAAGGTGTTTTACGCAGTCTTTGCTTGTGGCTATTTCAAGAGGAAACAAACCACAAAGACAGAACTTAGAACTACTTTATTTTGTCAAGTTTCAAGGAGCTAGCACAAACCGTGTTTGATTTAGACTTAAAAAACACATCTATCTGTATATTAGGAAATAGAGTGAAACCTAAAAATTCAAACTGTTACTGGTAACGATCGCTTCATCCTAGAAGAGTGAAAATTGGGCAGGTAAGTGGACTTAGTGAACTGATCATTACCACAGAGATCATCAAGGTCGGATGAAAAAAAATTTGCAGAGTACTCAGAAAACCAGTAGTATTTTGGAAGCTTGGCACACCTTTCCAATGAATGTGTTTTACGCAGTCTTTGCTTGTGGCTATTTCAAGAGGAAACAAACCACAAAGACAGAACTTAGAACTACTTTATTTTGTCAAGTTTCAAGGAGCTAGCACAAACCGTGTTTGATTTAGACTTAAAAAACACATCTATGTGTATACTAGGAAATAGAGTGAAACCTAAAAATTCAAACTGTTACTGGTAACGAACGCTTCATCCTAGAAGAGTGAAAATTGGGCAGCTAAGTGGACTTAGTGAACTGATCATTACCACAGAGATCATCAAGGTCGGATGAAAAAAATTTTGCCGAGTATTCAGAAAACCAGTAGTATTTTGGAAGCTTGGCACAGCTTTCCAATAAAGGTGTTTTACGCAGTGTTTGCTTGTGGCTATTTCAAGAGGAAACAAACCACAAAGACAGAAGTTTGTACTACTTTATTTTGTCAAGTTTCAAGGAGCTAGCACAAACCGTGTTTGATTTAGACTTAAAAAACACATCTATCTGTATAGGAGGAAATAGAGTGAAACCTAAAAATTCAAACTGTTACTGGTAACGAACGCTTCATCCTAGAAGAGTGAAAATTGGGCATTTAAGTGGACTTAGTGAACTGATCATTACCACAGAGATCATCAAGGTCGGATGAAAAAAATTTTGCCGAGTATTCAGAAAACCAGTAGTATTTTGGAAGCTTGGAACACCTTTCCAATAAAGGTGCATTACGCAGTCTTTGCTTGTGGCTATTTCAAGAGGAAACAAACCACAAAGACAGAACTTCGAACTACTTTATTTTGTCAAGTTTCAAGGAGCTAGCACAAACCGTGTTTGATTTAGACTTAAAAAACACATCTATCTGTATAGAAGGAAATAGAGTGAAACCTAAAAATTCAAACTGTTACTGGTAACGAACGCTTCATCCTAGAAGAGTGAAAATTGGGCAGCTAAGTGGACTTAGTGAACTGATCATTACCACAGAGATCATCAAGGTCGGATGAAAAAAAATTTGCCGAGTATTCAGAAAACCAGTAGTATTTTGGAAGCTTGGAACACCTTTCCAATAAAGGTGTTTTACGCAGTCTTTGCTTGTGGCTATTTCAAGAGGAAACAAACCACAAAGACAGAACTTAGAACTACTTTATTTTGTCAAGTTTCAAGGAGCTAGCACAAACCGTGTTTGATTTAGACATAAAAAACACATCTATCTGTATAGGAGGAAATAGAGTGAAACCTAAAAATTCAAACTGTTACTGGTAACGAACGCTTCATCCTAGAAGAGTGAAAGTTGGGCAGCTAAGTGGACTTAGTGAACTGATCATTACCACAGTTATCATAAAGGTCGGATGAAAAAAAATTTGCCGAGTATTCAGAAAACCAGTAGTATTTTGGAAGCTTGGCACACCTTTCTAATGAATGTGTTTTACGCAGTCTTTGCTTGTGGCTATTTCAAGAGGAAACAAACCACAAAGACAGAACTTAGAACTACTTTATTTTGTCAAGTTTCAAGGAGCTAGCACTAACCGTGTTTGATTTAGACTTAAAAAACACATCTATCTGTATAGGAGGAAATAGAGTGAAACCTAAAAATTCAAACTGTTACTGGTAACGAACGCTTCATCCTAGAAGAGTGAAAGTTGGGCAGCTAAGTGGACTTAGTGAACTGATCATTACCACAGAGATCATCAAGGTCGGATGAAAAAAAATTTGCCGAGTATTCAGAAAACCAGTAGTATTTTGGAAGCTTGGCACACCTTTCCAATGAATGTGTTTTACGCAGTCTTTGCTTGTGTCTATTTCAAGAGGAAACAAACCACAAACACAGAACTTAGAACTACTTTATTTTGTCAAGTTTCAAGGAGCTAGCACAAACCGTGTTTGATTTAGACTTAAAAAACCCATCTATGTGTATAGGAGGAAATAGAGTGAAACCTAAAAATTCAAACTGTTACTGGAAACGAACGCTTCATCCTACAAGAGTAAAAATTGGGCAGCTAAGTGGACTTAGTGAACTGATCATTACCACAGAGATCATCAAGGTAGGATGAAAAAAAATTTGCTGAGTATTCAGAAAACCAGTAGTATTTTGGAAGCTTGTAACACGTTTCCAATGAAGGTGTTTTACGCAGTGTTTGCTTGTGGCTATTTCAAGAGGAAACAAACCACAAAGACAGAACTTAGAACTACTTTATTTTGTCAAGTTTCAAGGAGCTAGCACAAACCGTGTTTGATTTAGACTTAAAAAACACATCTATCTGTATAGGAGGAAATAGAGTGAAACCTAAAAATTCAAACTGTTACTGGTAACGAACGCTTCATCCTAGAAGAGTGAAAATTGGGCAGCTAAGTGGACTTAGTGAACTGATCATTACCACAGAGATCATCAAGGTCTGATGAAAAAAAATTTGCCGAGTATTCAGAAAACCAGTAGTATTTTGGAAGCTGGGAACACCTTTCCAATGAAGGTGTTTTACGCAGTCTTTGCTTGTGGCTATTTCAAGAGGAAACAAACCACAAAGACAGAACTTAGAACTACTTTATTTTGTCAAGTTTCAAGGAGCTAGCACAAACCGTGTTTGATTTAGACTTAAAAAACACATCTATCTGTATAGGAGGAAATAGAGTGAAACCTAAAAATTCAAACTGTTACTGGTAACGAACGCTTCATCCTAGAAGAGTGAAAGTTGGGCAGCTAAGTGGACTTAGTGAACTGATCATTACCACAGAGATCATCAAGGTCGGATGAAAAAAAATTTGCCGAGTATTCAGAAAACCAGTAGTATTTTGGAAGCTGGGAACACCTTTCCAATGAAGGTGTTTTACGCAGTCTTTGCTTGTGGCTATTTCAAGAGGAAACAAACCACAAAGACAGAACTTAGAACTACTTTATTTTGTCAAGTTTCAAGGAGCTAGCACAAACCGTGTTTGATTTAGACTTAAAAAACACATCTATCTGTATAGGAGGAAATAGAGTGAAACCTAAAAATTCAAACTGTTACTGGTAACGAACGCTTCATCCTAGAAGAGTGAAAGTTGGGCAGCTAAGTGGACTTAGTGAACTGATCATTACCACAGAGATCATCAAGGTCGGATGAAAAAAAATTTGCCGAGTATTCAGAAAACCAGTAGTATTTTGGAAGCTTGGCACACCTTTCCAATGAATGTGTTTTACGCAGTCTTTGCTTGTGGCTATTTCAAGAGGAAACAAACCACAAAGACAGAACTTAGAACTACTTTATTTTGTCAAGTTTCAAGGAGCTAGCACAAACCGTGTTTGATTTAGACTTAAAAAACCCATCTATGTGTATAGGAGGAAATAGAGTGAAACCTAAAAATTCAAACTGTTACTGGTAACGAACGCTTCATCCTAGAAGAGTGAAAATTGGGCAGCTAAGTGGACTTAGTGAACTGATCATTACCACAGAGATCATCAAGGTCGGATGAAAAAAAATTTGCTGAGTATTCAGAAAACCAGTAGTATTTTGGAAGCTTGTAACACGTTTCCAATAAAGGTGTTTTACGCAGTGTTTGCTTGTGGCTATTTCAAGAGGAAACAAACCACAAAGACAGAACTTAGAACTACTTTATTTTGTCAAGTTTCAAGGAGCTAGCACAAACCGTGTTTGATTTAGACTTAAAAAACACATCTATCTGTATAGGAGGAAATAGAGTGACACCCAAAAATTCAAACTGTTACTGGTAACGAACGCTTCATCCTAGAAGAGTGAAAATTGGGCAGCTAAGTGGACTTAGTGAACTGATCATTACCACAGAGATCATCAAGGTCGGATGAAAAAAAATTTGCCGAGTATTCAGAAAACCAGTAGTATTTTGGAAGCTTGGCACACCTTTCCAATGAAGGTGTTTTACGCAGTGTTTGCTTGTGGCTATTTCAAGAGGAAACAAACTACAAAGACAGAACTTAGAACTACTTTATTTTGTCAAGTTTCAAGGAGCTAGCACAAACCGTGTTTGATTTAGACTTAAAAAACACATCTATCTGTATAGGAAAAAATAGAGTGAAACCTAAAAATTCAAACTGTTACTGGTAACGAACGCTTCATCCTAGAAGAGTGAAAATTGGGCAGCAAAGTGGACTTAATGAACTGATCATTACCACAGAGATCATCAAGGTCGGATGAAAAAAAATTTGCCGAGTATTCAGAAAACCAGTAGTATTTTGGAAGCTTGGAACACCTTTCCAATAAAGGTGTTTTACGCAGTCTTTGCTTGTGGCTATTTCAAGAGGAAACAAACCACAAGGACAGAATTTAGAACTACTTTATTTTGTCAAGTTTCAAGGAGCTAGCACAAACCGTGTTTGATTTAGACTTAAAAAACACATCTATCTGTATAGGAGGAAATAGAGTGAAACCTAAAAATTCAAACTGTTACTGGTAACGAACGCTTCATCCTAGAAGAGTGAAAGTTGGGCAGCTAAGTGGACTTAGTGAACTGATCATTACCACAGTTATCATAAAGGTCGGATGAAAAAAAATTTGCCGAGTATTCAGAAAACCAGTAGTTTTTTGGAAGCTTGGCACACCTTTCCAATGAATGTGTTTTACGCAGTCTTTGCTTGTGGCTATTTCAAGAGGAAACAAACCACAAAGACAGAACTTAGAACTACTTTATTTTGTCAAGTTTCAAGGAGCTAGCACAAACCGTGTTTGATTTAGACTTAAAAAACACATCTATCTGTATAGAAGGAAATAGAGTGAAACCTAAAAATTCAAACTGTTACTGGTAACGAACGCTTCATACTAGAAGAGTGAAAATTGGGCAGCTAAGTGGACTTAGTGAACTGATCATTACCACAGAGATCATCAAGGTCGGATGAAAAAAAATTTGCCGAGTATTCAGAAAACCAGTAGTATTTTGGAAGCTTGGAACACCTTTCCAATAAAGGTGTTTTACGCAGTCTTTGCTTGTGGCTATTTCAAGAGGAAACAAACCACAAAGACAGAACTTAGAACTACTTTATTTTGTCAAGTTTCAAGGAGCTAGCACAAACCGTGTTTGATTTAGACTTAAAAAACACATCTATGTGTATACTAGGAAATAGAGTGACACCTAAAAATTCAAACTGTTACTGGTAACGAACGCTTCATCCTAGAAGAGTGAAAATTGGGCAGCTAAGTGGACTTAGTGAACTGATCATTACCACAGAGATCATCAAGGTCGGATGAAAAAAATTTTGCCGAGTATTCAGAAAACCAGTAGTATTTTGGAAGCTTGGCACAGCTTTCCAATAAAGGTGTTTTACGCAGTGTTTGCTTGTGGCTATTTCAAGAGGAAACAAACCACAAAGACAGAAGTTTGTACTACTTTATTTTGTCAAGTTTCAAGGAGCTAGCACAAACCGTGTTTGATTTAGACTTAAAAAACACATCTATCTGTATAGGAGGAAATAGAGTGAAACCTAAAAATTCAAACTGTTACTGGTAACGAACGCTTCATCCTAGAAGAGTGAAAATTGGGCATTTAAGTGGACTTAGTGAACTGATCATTACCACAGAGATCATCAAGGTCGGATGAAAAAAATTTTGCCGAGTATTCAGAAAACCAGTAGTATTTTGGAAGCTTGGAACACCTTTCCAATAAAGGTGCATTACGCAGTCTTTGCTTGTGGCTATTTCAAGAGGAAACAAACCACAAAGACAGAACTTCGAACTACTTTATTTTGTCAAGTTTCAAGGAGCTAGCACAAACCGTGTTTGATTTAGACTTAAAAAACACATCTATCTGTATAGAAGGAAATAGAGTGAAACCTAAAATTCAAACTGTTACTGGTAACGAACGCTTCATCCTAGAAGAGTGAAAATTGGGCAGCTAAGTGGACTTAGTGAACTGATCATTACCACAGAGATCATCAAGGTCGGATGAAAAAAAATTTGCCGAGTATTCAGAAAACCAGTAGTATTTTGGAAGCTTGGAACACCTTTCCAATAAAGGTGTTTTACGCAGTCTTTGCTTGTGGCTATTTCAAGAGGAAACAAACCACAAAGACAGAACTTAGAACTACTTTATTTTGTCAAGTTTCAAGGAGCTAGCACAAACCGTGTTTGATTTAGACATAAAAAACACATCTATCTGTATAGGAGGAAATAGAGTGAAACCTAAAAATTCAAACTGTTACTGGTAACGAACGCTTCATCCTAGAAGAGTGAAAGTTGGGCAGCTAAGTGGACTTAGTGAACTGATCATTACCACAGTTATCATAAAGGTCGGATGAAAAAAAATTTGCCGAGTATTCAGAAAACCAGTAGTATTTTGGAAGCTTGGCACACCTTTCCAATGAATGTGTTTTACGCAGTCTTTGCTTGTGGCTATTTCAAGAGGAAACAAACCACAAAGACAGAACTTAGAACTACTTTATTTTGTCAAGTTTCAAGGAGCTAGCACTAACCGTGTTTGATTTAGACTTAAAAAACACATCTATCTGTATAGGAGGAAATAGAGTGAAACCTAAAAATTCAAACTGTTACTGGTAACGAACGCTTCATCCTAGAAGAGTGAAAGTTGGGCAGCTAAGTGGACTTAGTGAACTGATCATTACCACAGAGATCATCAAGGTCTGATGAAAAAAAAATTGCCGAGTATTCAGAAAACCAGTAGTATTTTGGAAGCTGGGAACACCTTTCCAATGAAGGTGTTTTACGCAGTCTTTGCTTGTGTCTATTTCAAGAGGAAACAAACCACAAACACAGAACTTAGAACTACTTTATTTTGTCAAGTTTCAAGGAGCTAGCACAAACCGTGTTTGATTTAGACTTAAAAAACCCATCTATGTGTATAGGAGGAAATAGAGTGAAACCTAAAAATTCAAACTGTTACTGGAAACGAACGCTTCATCCTACAAGAGTAAAAATTGCTCAGCTAAGTGGACTTAGTGAACTGATCATTACCACAGAGATCATCAAGGTAGGATGAAAAAAAATTTGCTGAGTATTCAGAAAACCAGTAGTATTTTGGAAGCTTGTAACACGTTTCCAATGAAGGTGTTTTACGCAGTGTTTGCTTGTGGCTATTTCAAGAGGAAACAAACCACAAAGACAGAACTTAGAACTACTTTATTTTGTCAAGTTTCAAGGAGCTAGCACAAACCGTGTTTGATTTAGACTTAAAAAACACATCTATCTGTATAGGAGGAAATAGAGTGAAACCTAAAAATTCAAACTGTTACTGGTAACGAACGCTTCATCCTAGAAGAGTGAAAGTTGGGCAGCTAAGTGGACTTAGTGAACTGATCATTACCACAGAGATCATCAAGGTCGGATGAAAAAAAATGTGCCAAGTATTCAGAAATCCAGTAGTATTTTGGAAGCTTGGAACACCTTTCCAATAAAGGTGTTTTACGCAGTCTTTGCTTGTGGCTATTTCAAGAGGAAACAAACCACAAAGACAGAATTTAGAACTACTTTATTTTGTCAAGTTTCAAGGAGCTAGCACAAACCGTGTTTGATTTAGACTTAAAAAACACATCTATCTGTATAGGAGGAAATAGAGTGAAACCTAAAAATTCAAACTGTTACTGGTAACGAATGCTTCATCCTAGAAGAGTGAAAATTGGGCAGCTAAGTGGACTTAGTGAACTGATCATTACCACAGAGATCATCAAGGTCTGATGAAAAAAAATTTGCCGAGTATTCAGAAAACCAGTAGTATTTTGGAAGCTGGGAACACCTTTCCAATGAAGGTGTTTTACGCAGTCTTTGCTTGTGGCTATTTCAAGAGGAAACAAACCACAAAGACAGAACTTAGAACTACTTTATTTTGTCAAGTTTCAAGGAGCTAGCACAAACCGTGTTTGATTTAGACTTAAAAAACACATCTATCTGTATAGGAGGAAATAGAGTGAAACCTAAAAATTCAAACTGTTACTGGTAACGAACGCTTCATCCTAGAAGAGTGAAAGTTGGGCAGCTAAGTGGACTTAGTGAACTGATCATTACCACAGAGATCATCAAGGTCGGATGAAAAAAAATTTGCCGAGTATTCAGAAAACCAGTAGTATTTTGGAAGCTTGGCACACCTTTCCAATGAATGTGTTTTACGCAGTCTTTGCTTGTGGCTATTTCAAGAGGAAACAAACCACAAAGACAGAACTTAGAACTACTTTATTTTGTCAAGTTTCAAGGAGCTAGCACAAACCGTGTTTGATTTAGACTTAAAAAACCCATCTATGTGTATAGGAGGAAATAGAGTGAAACCTAAAAATTCAAACTGTTACTGGTAACGAACGCTTCATCCTAGAAGAGTGAAAATTGGGCAGCTAAGTGGACTTAGTGAACTGATCATTACCACAGAGATCATCAAGGTCGGATGAAAAAAAATTTGCTGAGTATTCAGAAAACCAGTAGTATTTTGGAAGCTTGTAACACGTTTCCAATAAAGGTGTTTTACGCAGTGTTTGCTTGTGGCTATTTCAAGAGGAAACAAACCACAAAGACAGAACTTAGAACTACTTTATTTTGTCAAGTTTCAAGGAGCTAGCACAAACCGTGTTTGATTTAGACTTAAAAAACACATCTATCTGTATAGGAGGAAATAGAGTGACACCCAAAAATTCAAACTGTTACTGGTAACGAACGCTTCATCCTAGAAGAGTGAAAATTGGGCAGCTAAGTGGACTTAGTGAACTGATCATTACCACAGAGATCATCAAGGTCGGATGAAAAAAAATTTGCCGAGTATTCAGAAAACCAGTAGTATTTTGGAAGCTTGGCACACCTTTCCAATGAAGGTGTTTTACGCAGTGTTTGCTTCTGGCTATTTCAAGAGGAAACAAACTACAAAGACAGAACTTAGAACTACTTTATTTTGTCAAGTTTCAAGGAGCTAGCACAAACCGTGTTTGATTTAGACTTAAAAAACACATCTATCTGTATAGGAAAAAATAGAGTGAAACCTAAAAATTCAAACTGTTACTGGTAACGAACGCTTCATCCTAGAAGAGTGAAAGTTGGGCAGCTAAGTGGACTTAGTGAACTGATCATTACCACAGTTATCATAAAGGTCGGATGAAAAAAAATTTGCCGAGTATTCAGAAAACCAGTAGTATTTTGGAAGCTTGGCACACCTTTCCAATGAATGTGTTTTACGCAGTCTTTGCTTGTGGCTATTTCAAGAGGAAACAAACCACAAAGACAGAACTTAGAACTACTTTATTTTGTCAAGTTTCAAGGAGCTAGCACTAACCGTGTTTGATTTAGACTTAAAAAACACATCTATCTGTATAGGAGGAAATAGAGTGAAACCTAAAAATTCAAACTGTTACTGGTAACGAACGCTTCATCCTAGAAGAGTGAAAGTTGGGCAGCTAAGTGGACTTAGTGAACTGATCATTACCACAGAGATCATCAAGGTCTGATGAAAAAAAAATTGCCGAGTATTCAGAAAACCAGTAGTATTTTGGAAGCTGGGAACACCTTTCCAATGAAGGTGTTTTACGCAGTCTTTGCTTGTGTCTATTTCAAGAGGAAACAAACCACAAACACAGAACTTAGAACTACTTTATTTTGTCAAGTTTCAAGGAGCTAGCACAAACCGTGTTTGATTTAGACTTAAAAAACCCATCTATGTGTATAGGAGGAAATAGAGTGAAACCTAAAAATTCAAACTGTTACTGGAAACGAACGCTTCATCCTACAAGAGTAAAAATTGCTCAGCTAAGTGGACTTAGTGAACTGATCATTACCACAGAGATCATCAAGGTAGGATGAAAAAAAATTTGCTGAGTATTCAGAAAACCAGTAGTATTTTGGAAGCTTGTAACACGTTTCCAATGAAGGTGTTTTACGCAGTGTTTGCTTGTGGCTATTTCAAGAGGAAACAAACCACAAAGACAGAACTTAGAACTACTTTATTTTGTCAAGTTTCAAGGAGCTAGCACAAACCGTGTTTGATTTAGACTTAAAAAACACATCTATCTGTATAGGAGGAAATAGAGTGAAACCTAAAAATTCAAACTGTTACTGGTAACGAACGCTTCATCCTAGAAGAGTGAAAGTTGGGCAGCTAAGTGGACTTAGTGAACTGATCATTACCACAGAGATCATCAAGGTCGGATGAAAAAAAATGTGCCAAGTATTCAGAAATCCAGTAGTATTTTGGAAGCTTGGAACACCTTTCCAATAAAGGTGTTTTACGCAGTCTTTGCTTGTGGCTATTTCAAGAGGAAACAAACCACAAAGACAGAATTTAGAACTACTTTATTTTGTCAAGTTTCAAGGAGCTAGCACAAACCGTGTTTGATTTAGACTTAAAAAACACATCTATCTGTATAGGAGGAAATAGAGTGAAACCTAAAAATTCAAACTGTTACTGGTAACGAATGCTTCATCCTAGAAGAGTGAAAATTGGGCAGCTAAGTGGACTTAGTGAACTGATCATTACCACAGAGATCATCAAGGTCTGATGAAAAAAAATTTGCCGAGTATTCAGAAAACCAGTAGTATTTTGGAAGCTGGGAACACCTTTCCAATGAAGGTGTTTTACGCAGTCTTTGCTTGTGGCTATTTCAAGAGGAAACAAACCACAAAGACAGAACTTAGAACTACTTTATTTTGTCAAGTTTCAAGGAGCTAGCACAAACCGTGTTTGATTTAGACTTAAAAAACACATCTATCTGTATAGGAGGAAATAGAGTGAAACCTAAAAATTCAAACTGTTACTGGTAACGAACGCTTCATCCTAGAAGAGTGAAAGTTGGGCAGCTAAGTGGACTTA
Source organism: Callospermophilus lateralis (assembly GCF_048772815.1). Classification (NCBI taxonomy): domain Eukaryota; kingdom Metazoa; phylum Chordata; class Mammalia; order Rodentia; family Sciuridae; genus Callospermophilus; species Callospermophilus lateralis. Next base: position 156,266 of record NW_027513392.1, read on the forward strand.
GTGAACTGATCATTACCACAGAGATCATCAAGGTCGGATGAAAAAAAATTTGCCGAGTATTCAGAAAACCAGTAGTATTTTGGAAGCTTGGCACACCTTTCCAATGAATGTGTTTTACGCAGTCTTTGCTTGTGGCTATTTCAAGAGGAAACAAACCACAAAGACAGAACTTAGAACTACTTTATTTTGTCAAGTTTCAAGGAGCTAGCACAAACCGTGTTTGATTTAGACTTAAAAAACCCATCTATGTGTATAGGAGGAAATAGAGTGAAACCTAAAAATTCAAACTGTTACTGGTAACGAACGCTTCATCCTAGAAGAGTGAAAATTGGGCAGCTAAGTGGACTTAGTGAACTGATCATTACCACAGAGATCATCAAGGTCGGATGAAAAAAAATTTGCTGAGTATTCAGAAAACCAGTAGTATTTTGGAAGCTTGTAACACGTTTCCAATAAAGGTGTTTTACGCAGTGTTTGCTTGTGGCTATTTCAAGAGGAAACAAACCACAAAGACAGAACTTAGAACTACTTTATTTTGTCAAGTTTCAAGGAGCTAGCACAAACCGTGTTTGATTTAGACTTAAAAAACACATCTATCTGTATAGGAGGAAATAGAGTGACACCCAAAAATTCAAACTGTTACTGGTAACGAACGCTTCATCCTAGAAGAGTGAAAATTGGGCAGCTAAGTGGACTTAGTGAACTGATCATTACCACAGAGATCATCAAGGTCGGATGAAAAAAAATTTGCCGAGTATTCAGAAAACCAGTAGTATTTTGGAAGCTTGGCACACCTTTCCAATGAAGGTGTTTTACGCAGTGTTTGCTTCTGGCTATTTCAAGAGGAAACAAACTACAAAGACAGAACTTAGAACTACTTTATTTTGTCAAGTTTCAAGGAGCTAGCACAAACCGTGTTTGATTTAGACTTAAAAAACACATCTATCTGTATAGGAAAAAATAGAGTGAAACCTAAAAATTCAAACTGTTACTGGTAACGAACGCTTCATCCTAGAAGAGTGAAAATTGGGCAGCAAAGTGGACTTAATGAACTGATCATTACCACAGAGATCATTAAGGTCGGATGAAAAAAAATTTGCCGAGTATTCAGAAAACCAGTAGTATTTTGGAAGCTTGGAACACCTTTCCAATAAAGGTGTTTTACGCAGTCTTTGCTTGTGTCTATTTCAAGAGGAAACAAACCACAAAGACAGAATTTAGAACTACTTTATTTTGTCAAGTTTCAAGGAGCTAGCACAAACCGTGTTTGATTTAGACTTAAAAAACACATCTATCTGTATAGGAGGAAATAGAGTGAAACCTAAAAATTCAAACTGTTACTGGTAACGAACGCTTCATCCTAGAAGAGTGAAAGTTGGGCAGCTAAGTGGACTTAGTGAACTGATCATTACCACAGTTATCATAAAGGTCGGATGAAAAAAAATTTGCCGAGTATTCAGAAAACCAGTAGTTTTTTGGAAGCTTGGCACACCTTTCCAATGAATGTGTTTTACGCAGTCTTTGCTTGTGGCTATTTCAAGAGGAAACAAACCACAAAGACAGAACTTAGAACTACTTTATTTTGTCAAGTTTCAAGGAGCTAGCACAAACCGTGTTTGATTTAGACTTAAAAAACACATCTATCTGTATAGGAGGAAATAGAGTGAAACCTAAAAATTCAAACTGTTACTGGTAACGAACGCTTCATCCTAGAAGAGTGAAAATTGGGCATTTAAGTGGACTTAGTGAACTGATCATTACCACAGAGATCATCAAGGTCGGATGAAAAAAATTTTGCCGAGTATTCAGAAAACCAGTAGTATTTTGGAAGCTTGGAACACCTTTCCAATAAAGGTGCATTACGCAGTCTTTGCTTGTGGCTATTTCAAGAGGAAACAAACCACAAAGACAGAACTTCGAACTACTTTATTTTGTCAAGTTTCAAGGAGCTAGCACAAACCGTGTTTGATTTAGACTTAAAAAACACATCTATCTGTATAGAAGGAAATAGAGTGAAACCTAAAAATTCAAACTGTTACTGGTAACGAACGCTTCATCCTAGAAGAGTGAAAATTGGGCAGCTAAGTGGACTTAGTGAACTGATCATTACCACAGAGATCATCAAGGTCGGATGAAAAAAAATTTGCCGAGTATTCAGAAAACCAGTAGTATTTTGGAAGCTTGGAACACCTTTCCAATAAAGGTGTTTTACGCAGTCTTTGCTTGTGGCTATTTCAAGAGGAAACAAACCACAAAGACAGAACTTAGAACTACTTTATTTTGTCAAGTTTCAAGGAGCTAGCACAAACCGTGTTTGATTTAGACATAAAAAACACATCTATCTGTATAGGAGGAAATAGAGTGAAACCTAAAAATTCAAACTGTTACTGGTAACGAACGCTTCATCCTAGAAGAGTGAAAGTTGGGCAGCTAAGTGGACTTAGTGAACTGATCATTACCACAGTTATCATAAAGGTCGGATGAAAAAAAATTTGCCGAGTATTCAGAAAACCAGTAGTATTTTGGAAGCTTGGCACACCTTTCCAATGAATGTGTTTTACGCAGTCTTTGCTTGTGGCTATTTCAAGAGGAAACAAACCACAAAGACAGAACTTAGAACTACTTTATTTTGTCAAGTTTCAAGGAGCTAGCACTAACCGTGTTTGATTTAGACTTAAAAAACACATCTATCTGTATAGGAGGAAATAGAGTGAAACCTAAAAATTCAAACTGTTACTGGTAACGAACGCTTCATCCTAGAAGAGTGAAAGTTGGGCAGCTAAGTGGACTTAGTGAACTGATCATTACCACAGAGATCATCAAGGTCGGATGAAAAAAAATTTGCCGAGTATTCAGAAAACCAGTAGTATTTTGGAAGCTTGGCACACCTTTCCAATGAATGTGTTTTACGCAGTCTTTGCTTGTGTCTATTTCAAGAGGAAACAAACCACAAACACAGAACTTAGAACTACTTTATTTTGTCAAGTTTCAAGGAGCTAGCACAAACCGTGTTTGATTTAGACTTAAAAAACCCATCTATGTGTATAGGAGGAAATAGAGTGAAACCTAAAAATTCAAACTGTTACTGGAAACGAACGCTTCATCCTACAAGAGTAAAAATTGGGCAGCTAAGTGGACTTAGTGAACTGATCATTACCACAGAGATCATCAAGGTAGGATGAAAAAAAATTTGCTGAGTATTCAGAAAACCAGTAGTATTTTGGAAGCTTGTAACACGTTTCCAATGAAGGTGTTTTACGCAGTGTTTGCTTGTGGCTATTTCAAGAGGAAACAAACCACAAAGACAGAACTTAGAACTACTTTATTTTGTCAAGTTTCAAGGAGCTAGCACAAACCGTGTTTGATTTAGACTTAAAAAACACATCTATCTGTATAGGAGGAAATAGAGTGAAACCTAAAAATTCAAACTGTTACTGGTAACGAACGCTTCATCCTAGAAGAGTGAAAGTTGGGCAGCTAAGTGGACTTAGTGAACTGATCATTACCACAGAGATCATCAAGTTCGGATGAAAAAAAATGTGCCAAGTATTCAGAAATCCAGTAGTATTTTGGAAGCTTGGAACACCTTTCCAATAAAGGTGTTTTACGCAGTCTTTGCTTGTGGCTATTTCAAGAGGAAACAAACCACAAAGACAGAATTTAGAACTACTTTATTTTCTCAAGTTTCAAGGAGCTAGCACAAACCGTGTTTGATTTAGACTTAAAAAACACATCTATCTGTATAGGAGGAAATAGAGTGAAACCTAAAAATTCAAACTGTTACTGGTAACGAACGCTTCATCCTAGAAGAGTGAAAATTGGGCAGCTAAGTGGACTTAGTGAACTGATCATTACCACAGAGATCATCAAGGTCTGATGAAAAAAAATTTGCCGAGTATTCAGAAAACCAGTAGTATTTTGGAAGCTGGGAACACCTTTCCAATGAAGGTGTTTTACGCAGTCTTTGCTGGTGGCTATTTCAAGAGGAAACAAACCACAAAGACAGAACTTAGAACTACTTTATTTTGTCAAGTTTCAAGGAGCTAGCACAAACCGTGTTTGATTTAGACTTAAAAAACACATCTATCTGTATAGGAGGAAATAGAGTGAAACCTAAAAATTCAAACTGTTACTGGTAACGAACGCTTCATCCTAGAAGAGTGAAAGTTGGGCAGCTAAGTGGACTTAGTGAACTGATCATTACCACAGAGATCATCAAGGTCGGATGAAAAAAAATTTGCCGAGTATTCAGAAAACCAGTAGTATTTTGGAAGCTTGGCACACCTTTCCAATGAATGTGTTTTACGCAGTCTTTGCTTGTGGTTATTTCAAGAGGAAACAAACCACAAAGACAGAACTTAGAACTACTTTATTTTGTCAAGTTTCAAAGAGCTAGCACAAACCGTGTTTGATTTAGACTAAAAAAACCCATCTATGTGTATAGGAGGAAATAGAGTGAAACCTAAAAATTCAAACTGTTACTGGTAACGAACGCTTCATCCTAGAAGAGTGAAAATTGGGCAGCTAAGTGGACTTAGTGAACTGATCATTACCACAGAGATCATCAAGGTCGGATGAAAAAAAATTTGCTGAGTATTCAGAAAACCAGTAGTAATTTGGAAGCTTGTAACACGTTTCCAATAAAGGTGTTTTACGCAGTGTTTGCTTGTGGCTATTTCAAGAGGAAACAAACCACAAAGACAGAACTTAGAACTACTTTATTTTGTCAAGTTTCAAGGAGCTAGCACAAACCGTGTTTGATTTAGACTTAAAAAACACATCTATCTGTATAGGAGGAAATAGAGTGACACCCAAAAATTCAAACTGTTACTGGTAACGAACGCTTCATCCTAGAAGAGTGAAAATTGGGCAGCTAAGTGGACTTAGTGAACTGATCATTACCACAGAGATCATCAAGGTCGGATGAAAAAAAATTTGCCGAGTATTCAGAAAACCAGTAGTATTTTGGAAGCTTGGCACACCTTTCCAATGAAGGTGTTTTACGCAGTGTTTGCTTGTGGCTATTTCAAGAGGAAACAAACTACAAAGACAGAACTTAGAACTACTTTATTTTGTCAAGTTTCAAGGAGCTAGCACAAACCGTGTTTGATTTAGACTTAAAAAACACATCTATCTGTATAGGAAAAAATAGAGTGAAACCTAAAAATTCAAACTGTTACTGGTAACGAACGCTTCATCCTAGAAGAGTGAAAATTGGGCAGCAAAGTGGACTTAATGAACTGATCATTACCACAGAGATCATCAAGGTCGGATGAAAAAAAATTTGCCGAGTATTCAGAAAACCAGTAGTATTTTGGAAGCTTGGAACACCTTTCCAATAAAGGTGTTTTACGCAGTCTTTGCTTGTGGCTATTTCAAGAGGAAACAAACCACAAAGACAGAATTTAGAACTACTTTATTTTTTCAAGTTTCAAGGAGCTAGCACAAACCGTGTTTGATTTAGACTTAAAAAACACATCTATCTGTATAGGAGGAAATAGAGTGAAACCTAAAAATTCAAACTGTTACTGGTAACGAACGCTTCATCCTAGAAGAGTGAAAGTTGGGCAGCTAAGTGGACTTAGTGAACTGATCATTACCACAGTTATCATAAAGGTCGGATGAAAAAAAATTTGCCGAGTATTCAGAAAACCAGTAGTTTTTTGGAAGCTTGGCACACCTTTGCAATGAATGTGTTTTACGCAGTCTTTGCTTGTGGCTATTTCAAGAGGAAACAAACCACAAAGACAGAACTTAGAACTACTTTATTTTGTCAAGTTTCAAGGAGCTAGCACAAACCGTGTTTGATTTAGACTTAAAAAACACATCTATCTGTATAGGAGGAATTAGAGTGAAACCTAAAAATTCAAACTGTTACTGGTAACGAACGCTTCATCCTAGAAGAGTGAAAATTGGGCAGCTAAGTGGACTTAGTGAACTGATCATTACCACAGAGATCATCAAGGTCGGATGAAAAAAAATTCGCCGAGTATTCAGAAAACCAGTAGTATTTTGGAAGCTTGGAACACCTTTCCAATAAAGGTGTTTTACGCAGTGTTTGCTTGTGGCTATTTCAAGAGGAAACAAACCACAAAGACAGAACTTAGAACTACTTTATTTTGTCAAGTTTCAAGGAGCTAGCACAAACCGTGTTTGATTTAGACTTAAAAAACACATCTATCTGTATAGGAAAAAATAGAGTGAAACCTAAAATTTCAAACTGTTACTGGTAACGAACGCTTCATCCTAGAAGAGTGAAAATTGGGCAGCTAAGTGGACTTAGTGAACTGATCATTACCACAGAGATCATCAAGTTCAGATGAAAAAAAATTTGCCGAGTATTCAGAAAACCAGTAGTATTTTGGAAGGTTGGAACACCTTTCCAATAAAGGTGTTTTACGCAGTCTTTGCTTGTGGCTATTTCAAGAGGAAACAAACCACAAAGACAGAACTTAGAACTACTTTATTTTGTCAAGTTTCAAGGAGCTAGCACAAACCGTGTTTGATTTAGACTTAAAAAACACATCTATCTGTATATTAGGAAATAGAGTGAAACCTAAAAATTCAAACTGTTACTGGTAACGATCGCTTCATCCAAGAAGAGTGAAAATTGGGCAGGTAAGTGGACTTAGTGAACTGATCATTACCACAGAGATCATCAATGTCGGATGAAAAAAAATTTGCCGAGTACTCGGAAAACCAGTAGTATTTTGGAAGCTTGGCACACCTTTCCAATGAATGTGTTTTACGCAGTGTTTGCTTGTGGCTATTTCAAGAGGAAACAAACCACAAAGACAGAACTTAGAACTACTTTATTTTGTCAAGTTTCAAGGAGCTAGCACAAACCGTGTTTGATTTAGACTTAAAAAACACATCTATGTGTATACTAGGCAATAGAGTGAAACCTAAAAATTCAAACTGTTACTGGTAACGAATGCTTCATCCTAGAAGAGTGAAAATTGGGCAGCTAAGTGGACTTAGTGAACTGATCATTACCACAGAGATCATCAAGGTCGGATGAAAAAAAATTTGCCGAGTATTCAGAAAACCAGTAGTATTTTGGAAGCTTGGCACAGCTTTCCAATAAAGGTGTTTTACGCAGTGTTTGCTTGTGGCTATTTCAAGAGGAAACAAACCACAAAGACAGAAGTTTGTACTACTTTATTTTGTCAAGTTTCAAGGAGCTAGCACAAACCGTGTTTGATTTAGACTTAAAAAACACATCTATCTGTATAGGAGGAAATAGAGTGAAACCTAAAAATTCAAACTGTTACTGGTAACGAACGCTTCATCCTAGAAGAGTGAAAATTGGGCAGGTAAGTGGACTTAGTGAACTGATCATTACCACAGAGATCATCAAGGTCGGATGAAAAAAATTTTGCCGAGTATTCAGAAAACCAGTAGTATTTTGGAAGCTTGGAACACCTTTCCAATAAAGGTGCATTACGCAGTCTTTGCTTGTGGCTATTTCAAGAGGAAACAAACCACAAAGACAGAACTTCGAACTACTTTATTTTGTCAAGTTTCAAGGAGCTAGCACAAACCGTGTTTGATTTAGACTTAAAAAACACATCTATCTGTATAGAAGGAAATAGAGTGAAACCTAAAAATTCAAACTGTTACTGGTAACGAACGCTTCATCCTAGAAGAGTGAAAATTGGGCAGCTAAGTGGACTTAGTGAACTGATCATTACCACAGAGATCATCAAGGTCGGATGAAAAAAAGTTTGCCGAGTATTCAGAAAACCAGTAGTATTTTGGAAGCTTGGAACACCTTTCCAATAAAGGTGTTTTACGCAGTCTTTGCTTGTGGCTATTTCAAGAGGAAACAAACCACAAAGACAGAACTTAGAACTACTTTATTTTGTCAAGTTTCAAGGAGCTAGCACAAACCGTGTTTGATTTAGACTTAAAAAACACATCTATCTGTATAGGAGGAAATAGAGTGAAACCTAAAAATTCAAACTGTTACTGGTAACGAACGCTTCATCCTAGAAGAGTGAAAGTTGGGCAGCTAAGTGGACTTAGTGAACTGATCATTACCACAGTTATCATAAAGGTCGGATGAAAAAAAATTTGCCGAGTATTCAGAAAACCAGTAGTATTTTGGAAGCTTGGCACACCTTTCCAATGAATGTGTTTTACGCAGTCTTTGCTTGTGGCTATTTCAAGAGGAAACAAACCACAAAGACAGAACTTAGAACTACTTTATTTTGTCAAGTTTCAAGGAGCTAGCACTAACCGTGTTTGATTTAGACTTAAAAAACACATCTATCTGTATAGGAGGAAATAGAGTGAAACCTAAAAATTCAAACTGTTACTGGTAACGAACGCTTCATCCTAGAAGAGTGAAAGTTGGGCAGCTAAGTGGACTTAGTGAACTGATCATTACCACAGAGATCATCAAGGTCGGATAAAAAAAATTTGCCGAGTATTCAGAAAACCAGTAGTATTTTGGAAGCTTGGCACACCTTTCCAATGAATGTGTTTTACGCAGTCTTTGCTTGTGGCTATTTCAAGAGGAAACAAACCACAAAGACAGAACTTAGAAATACTTTATTTTGTCAAGTTTCAAGGAGCTAGCACAAACCGTGTTTGATTTAGACTTAAAAAACACATCTATCTGTATAGGAGGAAATAGAGTGAAACGTAAAATTCAAACTGTTACTGGTAACGAACGCTTCATCCTAGAAGAGTGAAAATTGGGCAGCTAAGTGGACTTAGTGAACTGATCATTACCACAGAGATCATCAAGGTCGGATGAAAAAACATTTGCCGAGTATTCAGAAAACCAGTAGTATTTTGGAAGCTTGGCACACCTTTCCAATGAATGTGTTTTACGCAGTCTTTGCTTGTGTCTATTTCAAGAGGAAACAAACCACAAACACAGAACTTAGAACTACTTTATTTTGTCAAGTTTCAAGGAGCTAGCACAAACCGTGTTTGATTTAGACTTAAAAAACCCATCTATGTGTATAGGAGGAAATAGAGTGAAACCTAAAAATTCAAACTGTTACTGGAAACGAACGCTTCATCCTACAAGAGTAAAAATTGGGCAGCTAAGTGGACTTAGTGAACTGATCATTACCACAGAGATCATCAAGGTAGGATGAAAAAAAATTTGCTGAGTATTCAGAAAACCAGTAGTATTTTGGAAGCTTGTAACACGTTTCCAATGAAGGTGTTTTACGCAGTGTTTGCTTGTGGCTATTTCAAGAGGAAACAAACCACAAAGACAGAACTTAGAACTACTTTATTTTGTCAAGTTTCAAGGAGCTAGCACAAACCGTGTTTGATTTAGACTTAAAAAACACATCTATCTGTATAGGAGGAAATAGAGTGAAACCTAAAAATTCAAACTGTTACTGGTAACGAACGCTTCATCCTAGAAGAGTGAAAGTTGGGCAGCTAAGTGGACTTAGTGAACTGATCATTACCACAGAGATCATCAAGGTCGGATGAAAAAAAAATTTGCCGAGTATTCAGAAAACCAGTAGTATTTTGGAAGCTTGGCACACCTTTCCAATGAATGTGTTTTACGCAGTCTTTGCTTGTGGTTATTTCAAGAGGAAACAAACCACAAAGACAGAACTTAGAACTACTTTATTTTGTCAAGTTTCAAAGAGCTAGCACAAACCGTGTTTGATTTAGACTAAAAAACCCATCTATGTGTATAGGAGGAAATAGAGTGAAACCTAAAAATTCAAACTGTTACTGGTAACGAACGCTTCATCCTAGAAGAGTGAAAATTGGGCAGCTAAGTGGACTTAGTGAACTGATCATTACCACAGAGATCATCAAGGTCGGATGAAAAAAAATTTGCTGAGTATTCAGAAAACCAGTAGTAATTTGGAAGCTTGTAACACGTTTCCAATAAAGGTGTTTTACGCAGTGTTTGCTTGTGGCTATTTCAAGAGGAAACAAACCACAAAGACAGAACTTAGAACTACTTTATTTTGTCAAGTTTCAAGGAGCTAGCACAAACCGTGTTTGATTTAGACTTAAAAAACACATCTATCTGTATAGGAGGAAATAGAGTGACACCCAAAAATTCAAACTGTTACTGGTAACGAACGCTTCATCCTAGAAGAGTGAAAATTGGGCAGCTAAGTGGACTTAGTGAACTGATCATTACCACAGAGATCATCAAGGTCGGATGAAAAAAAATTTGCCGAGTATTCAGAAAACCAGTAGTATTTTGGAAGCTTGGCACACCTTTCCAATGAAGGTGTTTTACGCAGTGTTTGCTTGTGGCTATTTCAAGAGGAAACAAACTACAAAGACAGAACTTTTAACTACTTTATTTTGTCAAGTTTCAAGGAGCTAGCACAAACCGTGTTTGATTTAGACTTAAAAAACACATCTATCTGTATAGGAAAAAATAGAGTGAAACCTAAAAATTCAAACTGTTACTGGTAACGAACGCTTCATCCTAGAAGAGTGAAAATTGGGCAGCAAAGTGGACTTAATGAACTGATCATTACCACAGAGATCATCAAGGTCGGATGAAAAAAAATTTGCCGAGTATTCAGAAAACCAGTAGTATTTTGGAAGCTTGGAACACCTTTCCAATAAAGGTGTTTTACGCAGTCTTTGCTTGTGGCTATTTCAAGAGGAAACAAACCACAAAGACAGAATTTAGAACTACTTTATTTTTTCAAGTTTCAAGGAGCTAGCACAAACCGTGTTTGATTTAGACTTAAAAAACACATCTATCTGTATAGGAGGAAATAGAGTGAAACCTAAAAATTCAAACTGTTACTGGTAACGAACGCTTCATCCTAGAAGAGTGAAAGTTGGGCAGCTAAGTGGACTTAGTGAACTGATCATTACCACAGTTATCATAAAGGTCGGATGAAAAAAAATTTGCCGAGTATTCAGAAAAACAGTAGTTTTTTGGAAGCTTGGCACACCTTTGCAATGAATGTGTTTTACGCAGTCTTTGCTTGTGGGTATTTCAAGAGGAAACAAACCACAAAGACAGAACTTAGAACTACTTTATTTTGTCAAGTTTCAAGGAGCTAGCACAAACCGTGTTTGATTTAGACTTAAAAAACACATCTATCTGTATAGGAGGAATTAGAGTGAAACCTAAAAATTCAAACTGTTACTGGTAACGAACGCTTCATCCTAGAAGAGTGAAAATTGGGCAGCTAAGTGGACTTAGTGAACTGATCATTACCACAGAGATCATCAAGGTCGGATGAAAAAAAATTCGCCGAGTATTCAGAAAACCAGTAGTATTTTGGAAGCTTGGAACACCTTTCCAATAAAGGTGTTTTACGCAGTGTTTGCTTGTGGCTATTTCAAGAGGAAACAAACCACAAAGACAGAACTTAGAACTACTTTATTTTGTCAAGTTTCAAGGAGCTAGCACAAACCGTGTTTGATTTAGACTTAAAAAACACATCTATCTGTATAGGAAAAAATAGAGTGAAACCTAAAAATTCAAACTGTTACTGGTAACGAACGCTTCATCCTAGAAGAGTGAAAATTGGGCAGCTAAGTGGACTTAGTGAACTGATCATTACCACAGAGATCATCAAGTTCAGATGAAAAAAAATTTGCCGAGTATTCAGAAAACCAGTAGTATTTTGGAAGGTTGGAACACCTTTCCAATAAAGGTGTTTTACGCAGTCTTTGCTTGTGGCTATTTCAAGAGGAAACAAACCACAAAGACAGAACTTAGAACTACTTTATTTTGTCAAGTTTCAAGGAGCTAGCACAAACCGTGTTTGATTTAGACTTAAAAAACACATCTATCTGTATATTAGGAAATAGAGTGAAACCTAAAAATTCAAACTGTTACTGGTAACGATCGCTTCATCCTAGAAGAGTGAAAATTGGGCAGGTAAGTGGACTTAGTGAACTGATCATTACCACAGAGATCATCAATGTCGGATGAAAAAAAATTTGCCGAGTACTCGGAAAACCAGTAGTATTTTGGAAGCTTGGCACACCTTTCCAATGAATGTGTTTTACGCAGTGTTTGCTTGTGGCTATTTCAAGAGGAAACAAACCACAAAGACAGAACTTAGAACTACTTTATTTTGTCAAGTTTCAAGGAGCTAGCACAAACCGTGTTTGATTTAGACTTAAAAAACACATCTATGTGTATACTAGGCAATAGAGTGAAACCTAAAAATTCAAACTGTTCCTGGTAACGAATGCTTCATCCTAGAAGAGTGAAAATTGGGCAGCTAAGTGGACTTAGTGAACTGATCATTACCACAGAGATCATCAAGGTCGGATGAAAAAAAATTTGCCGAGTATTCAGAAAACCAGTAGTATTTTGGAAGCTTGGCACAGCTTTCCAATAAAGGTGTTTTACGCAGTGTTTGCTTGTGGCTATTTCAAGAGGAAACAAACCACAAAGACAGAAGTTTGTACTACTTTATTTTGTCAAGTTTCAAGGAGCTAGCACAAACCGTGTTTGATTTAGACTTAAAAAACTCATCTATCTGTATAGGAGGAAATAGAGTGAAACCTAAAAATTCAAACTGTTACTGGTAACGAACGCTTCATATTAGAAGAGTGAAAATTGGGCAGGTAAGTGGACTTAGTGAACTGATCATTACCACAGAGATCATCAAGGTCGGATGAAAAAAATTTTGCCGAGTATTCAGAAAACCAGTAGTATTTTGGAAGCTTGGAACACCTTTCCAATAAAGGTGCATTACGCAGTCTTTGCTTGTGGCTATTTCAAGAGGAAACAAACCACAAAGACAGAACTTCGAACTACTTTATTTTGTCAAGTTTCAAGGAGCTAGCACAAACCGTGTTTGATTTAGACTTAAAAAACACATCTATCTGTATAGAAGGAAATAGAGTGAAACCTAAAAATTCAAACTGTTACTGGTAACGAACGCTTCATCCTAGAAGAGTGAAAATTGGGCAGCTAAGTGGACTTAGTGAACTGATCATTACCACAGAGATCATCAAGGTCGGATGAAAAAAAGTTTGCCGAGTATTCAGAAAACCAGTAGTATTTTGGAAGCTTGGAACACCTTTCCAATAAAGGTATTTTACGCAGTCTTTGCTTGTGGCTATTTCAAGAGGAAACAAACCACAAAGACAGAACTTAGAACTACTTTATTTTGTCAAGTTTCAAGGAGCTAGCACAAACCGTGTTTGATTTAGACTTAAAAAACACATCTATCTGTATAGGAGGAAATAGAGTGAAACCTAAAAATTCAAACTGTTACTGGTAACGAACGCTTCATCCTAGAAGAGTGAAAGTTGGGCAGCTAAGTGGACTTAGTGAACTGATCATTACCACAGTTATCATAAAGGTCGGATGAAAAAAAATTTGCCGAGTATTCAGAAAACCAGTAGTATTTTGGAAGCTTGGCACACCTTTCCAATGAATGTGTTTTACGCAGTCTTTGCTTGTGGCTATTTCAAGAGGAAACAAACCACAAAGACAGAACTTAGAACTACTTTATTTTGTCAAGTTTCAAGGAGCTAGCACTAACCGTGTTTGATTTAGACTTAAAAAACACATCTATCTGTATAGGAGGAAATAGAGTGAAACCTAAAAATTCAAACTGTTACTGGTAACGAACGCTTCATCCTAGAAGAGTGAAAGTTGTTCAGCTAAGTGGACTTAGTGAACTGATCATTACCACAGAGATCATCAAGGTCGGATGAAAAAAAATTTGCCGAGTATTCAGAAAACCAGTAGTATTTTGGAAGCTTGGCACACCTTTCCAATGAATGTGTTTTACGCAGTCTTTGCTTGTGGCTATTTCAAGAGGAAACAAACCACAAAGACAGAACTTAGAAATACTTTATTTTGTCAAGTTTCAAGGAGCTAGCACAAACCGTGTTTGATTTAGACTTAAAAAACACATCTATCTGTATAGGAGGAAATAGAGTGAAACGTAAAATTCAAACTGTTACTGGTAACGAACGCTTCATCCTAGAAGAGTGAAAATTGGGCAGCTAAGTGGACTTAGTGAACTGATCATTACCACAGAGATCATCAAGGTCGGATGAAAAAACATTTGCCGAGTATTCAGAAAACCAGTAGTATTTTGGAAGCTTGGCACACCTTTCCAATGAATGTGTTTTACGCAGTCTTTGCTTGTGTCTATTTCAAGAGGAAACAAACCACAAACACAGAACTTAGAACTACTTTATTTTGTCAAGTTTCAAGGAGCTAGCACAAACCGTGTTTGATTTAGACTTAAAAAACCCATCTATGTGTATAGGAGGAAATAGAGTGAAACCTAAAAATTCAAACTGTTACTGGAAACGAACGCTTCATCCTACAAGAGTAAAAATTGGGCAGCTAAGTGGACTTAGTGAACTGATCATTACCACAGAGATCATCAAGGTAGGATGAAAAAAAATTTGCTGAGTATTCAGAAAACCAGTAGTATTTTGGAAGCTTGTAACACGTTTCCAATGAAGGTGTTTTACGCAGTGTTTGCTTGTGGCTATTTCAAGAGGAAAAAAACCACAAAGACAGAACTTAGAACTACTTTATTTTGTCAAGTTTCAAGGAGCTAGCACAAACCGTGTTTGATTTAGACTTAAAAAACACATCTATCTGTATAGGAGGAAATAGAGTGAAACCTAAAAATTCAAACTGTTACTGGTAACGAACGCTTCATCCTAGAAGAGTGAAAGTTGGGCAGCTAAGTGGACTTAGTGAACTGATCATTACCACAGAGATCATCAAGGTCGGATGAAAAAAAATGTGCCAAGTATTCAGAAAACCAGTAGTATTTTGGAAGCTTGGAACACCTTTCCAATAAAGGTGTTTTACGCAGTCTTTGCTTGTGGCTATTTCAAGAGGAAACAAACCACAAAGACAGAATTTAGAACTACTTGATTTTGTCAAGTTTCAAGGAGCTAGCACAAACCGTGTTTGATTTAGACTTAAAAAACCCATCTATGTGTATAGGAGGAAATAGAGTGAAACCTAAAAATTCTAACTGTTACTGGTAACGAACGCTTCATCCTAGAAGAGTGAAAATTGGGCAGCTAAGTGGACTTAGTGAACTGATCATTACCACAGAGATCATCAAGGTCTGATGAAAAAAAATTTGCCGAGTATTCCGAAAACCAGTAGTATTTTGGAAGCTGGGAACACCTTTACAATGAAGGTGTTTTACGCAGTGTTTGCTTGTGGCTATTTCAAGAGGAAACAAACCACAAAGACAGAACTTAGAACTACTTTATTTTGTCAAGTTTCAAGGAGCTAGCACAAACCGTGTTTGATTTAGACTTAAAAAACACATCTATCTGTATAGGAGGAAATAGAGTGAAACCTAAAAATTCAAACTGTTACTGGTAACGAACGCTTCATCCTAGAAGAGTGAAAATTGGGCAGCTAAGTGGACTTAGTGAACTGATCATTACCACAGAGATCATCAAGGTCGGATGAAAAAAAATTCGCCGAGTATTCAGAAAACCAGTAGTATTTTGGAAGCTTGGAACACCTTTCCAATAAAGGTGTTTTACGCAGTGTTTGCTTGTGGCTATTTCATGAGGAAACAAACCACAAAGACAGAACTTAGAACTACTTTATTTTGTCAAGTTTCAAGAAGCTAGCAAAAACCGTGTTTGATTTAGACTTAAAAAACACATCTATCTGTATAGGAGGAAATAGAGTGAAACCTAAAAATTCAAACTGTTACTGGTAACGAACGCTTCATCCTAGAAGAGTGAAAGTTGGGCAGCGAAGTGGACTTAGTGAACTGATCATTACCACAGAGATCATCAAGGTCGGATGAAAAAAAACTTGCCGAGTATTCGGAAAACCAGTAGTATTTTGGAAGCTTGGCACACCTTTCCAATGAATGTGTTTTACGCAGTCTTTGCTTGTGGCTATTTCAAGAGGAAACAAACCACAAAGACAGAACTTAGAAATACTTTATTTTGTCAAGTTTCAAGGAGCTAGCACAAACCGTGTTTGATTTAGACTTAAAAAACACATCTATCTGTATAGAAGGAAATAGAGTGAAACCTAAAAATTCAAACTGTTACTGGTAACGAACGCTTCATACTAGAAGAGTGAAAATTGGGCAGCTAAGTGGACTTAGTGAACTGATCATTACCACAGAGATCATCAAGGTCGGATGAAAAAAAACTTGCCGAGTATTCAGAAAACCAGTAGTATTTTGGAAGCTTGGAACACCTTTCCAATAAAGGTGTTTTACGCAGTCTTTGCTTGTGGCTATTTCAAGAGGAAACAAACCACAAAGACAGAACTTAGAACTACTTTATTTTGTCAAGTTTCAAGGAGCTAGCACAAACCGTGTTTGATTTAGACTTAAAAAACACATCTATCTGTATAGGAGGAAATAGAGTGAAACCTAAAAATTCAAACTGTTACTGGTAACGAACGCTTCATCCTAGAAGAGTGAAAGTTGGGCAGCTAAGTGGACTTAGTGAACTGATCATTACCACAGTTATCATAAAGGTCGGATGAAAAAAAATTTGCCGAGTATTCAGAAAACCAGTAGTATTTTGGAAGCTTGGCACACCTTTCCAATGAATGTGTTTTACGCAGTCTTTGCTTGTGGCTATTTCAAGAGGAAACAAACCACAAAGACAGAACTTAGAAATACTTTATTTTGTCAAGTTTCAAGGAGCTAGCACAAACCGTGTTTGATTTAGACTTAAAAAACACATCTATCTGTATAGGAGGAAATAGAGTGAAACGTAAAATTCAAACTGTTACTGGTAACGAACGCTTCATCCTAGAAGAGTGAAAATTGGGCAGCTAAGTGGACTTAGTGAACTGATCATTACCACAGAGATCATCAAGGTCGGATGAAAAAACATTTGCCGAGTATTCAGAAAACCAGTAGTATTTTGGAAGCTTGGCACACCTTTCCAATGAATGTGTTTTACGCAGTCTTTGCTTGTGTCTATTTCAAGAGGAAACAAACCACAAACACAGAACTTAGAACTACTTTATTTTGTCAAGTTTCAAGGAGCTAGCACAAACCGTGTTTGATTTAGACTTAAAAAACCCATCTATGTGTATAGGAGGAAATAGAGTGAAACCTAAAAATTCAAACTGTTACTGGAAACGAACGCTTCATCCTACAAGAGTAAAAATTGGGCAGCTAAGTGGACTTAGTGAACTGATCATTACCACAGAGATCATCAAGGTAGGATGAAAAAAAATTTGCTGAGTATTCAGAAAACCAGTAGTATTTTGGAAGCTTGTAACACGTTTCCAATGAAGGTGTTTTACGCAGTGTTTGCTTGTGGCTATTTCAAGAGGAAACAAACCACAAAGACAGAACTTAGAACTACTTTATTTTGTCAAGTTTCAAGGAGCTAGCACAAACCGTGTTTGATTTAGACTTAAAAAACACATCTATCTGTATAGGAGGAAATAGAGTGAAACCTAAAAATTCAAACTGTTACTGGTAACGAACGCTTCATCCTAGAAGAGTGAAAGTTGGGCAGCTAAGTGGACTTAGTGAACTGATCATTACCACAGAGATCATCAAGGTCGGATGAAAAAAAATGTGCCAAGTATTCAGAAAACCAGTAGTATTTTGGAAGCTTGGAACACCTTTCCAATAAAGGTGTTTTACGCAGTCTTTGCTTGTGGCTATTTCAAGAGGAAACAAACCACAAAGACAGAGTTTAGAACTTCTTTATTTTGTCAAGTTTCAAGGAGCTAGCACAAACCGTGTTTGATTTAGACTTAAAAACACATCTATCTGTATAGGAGGAAATAGAGTGAAACCTAAAAATTCAAACTGTTACTGGTAACGAACGCTTCATCCTAGAAGAGTGAAAATTGGGCAGCTAAGTGGACTTAGTGAACTGATCATTACCACAGAGATCATCAAGGTCGGATGAAAAAAAATTTGCCGAGTATTCAGAAAACCAGTAGTATTTTGGAAGCTTGGCACACCTTTCCAATGAATGTGTTTTACGCAGTCTTTGCTTGTGGCTATTTCAAGAGGAAACAAACCACAAAGACAGAACTTAGAACTACTTTATTTTGTCAAGTTTCAAGGAGCTAGCACAAACCGTGTTTGATTTAGACTTAAAAAACACATCTATCTGTATAGGAGGAAATAGAGTGAAACCTAAAAATTCAAACTGTTACTGGAAACGAACGCTTCATCCTACAAGAGTAAAAATTGGGCAGCTAAGTGGACTTAGTGAACTGATCATTACCACAGAGATCATCAAGGTAGGATGAAAAAAAATTTGCCGAGTATTCAGAAAACCAGTAGTATTTTGGAAGCTTGTAACACGTTTCCAATGAAGGTGTTTTACGCAGTGTTTGCTTGTGGCTATTTCAAGAGGAAACAAACCACAAAGACAGAACTTAGAAATACTTTATTTTGTCAAGTTTCAAGGAGCTAGCACAAACCGTGTTTGATTTAGACTTAAAAAACACATCTATCTGTATAGAAGGAAATAGAGTGAAACCTAAAAATTCAAACTGTTACTGGTAACGAACGCTTCATACTAGAAGAGTGAAAATTGGGCAGCTAAGTGGACTTAGTGAACTGATCATTACCACAGAGATCATCAAGGTCGGATGAAAAAAAATTTGCCGAGTATTCAGAAAACCAGTAGTATTTTGGAAGCTTGGAACACCTTTCCAATAAAGGTGTTTTACGCAGTCTTTGCTTGTGGCTATTTCAAGAGGAAACAAACCACAAAGACAGAACTTAGAACTACTTTATTTTGTCAAGTTTCAAGTAGCTAGCACAAACCGTGTTTGATTTAGACTTAAAAAACACATCTATCTGTATAGGAGGAAATAGAGTGAAACCTAAAAATTCAAACTGTTACTGGTAACGAACGCTTCATCCTAGAAGAGTGAAAGTTGGGCAGCTAAGTGGACTTAGTGAACTGATCATTACCACAGTTATCATAAAGGTCGGATGAAAAAAAATTTGCCGAGTATTCAGAAAACCAGTAGTATTTTGGAAGCTTGGCACACCTTTCCAATGAATGTGTTTTACGCAGTCTTTGCTTGTGGCTATTTCAAGAGGAAACAAACCACAAAGACAGAACTTAGAAATACTTTATTTTGTCAAGTTTCAAGGAGCTAGCACAAACCGTGTTTGATTTAGACTTAAAAAACACATCTATCTGTATAGGAGGAAATAGAGTGAAACGTAAAATTCAAACTGTTACTGGTAACGAACGCTTCATCCTAGAAGAGTGAAAATTGGGCAGCTAAGTGGACTTAGTGAACTGATCATTACCACAGAGATCATCAAGGTCGGATGAAAAAACATTTGCCGAGTATTCAGAAAACCAGTAGTATTTTGGAAGCTTGGCACACCTTTCCAATGAATGTGTTTTACGCAGTCTTTGCTTGTGTCTATTTCAAGAGGAAACAAACCACAAACACAGAACTTAGAACTACTTTATTTTGTCAAGTTTCAAGTAGCTAGCACAAACCGTGTTTGATTTAGACTTAAAAAACCCATCTATGTGTATAGGAGGAAATAGAGTGAAACCTAAAAATTCAAACTGTTACTGGAAACGAACGCTTCATCCTACAAGAGTAAAAATTGGGCAGCTAAGTGGACTTAGTGAACTGATCATTACCACAGAGATCATCAAGGTAGGATGAAAAAAAATTTGCTGAGTATTCAGAAAACCAGTAGTATTTTGGAAGCTTGTAACACGTTTCCAATGAAGGTGTTTTACGCAGTGTTTGCTTGTGGCTATTTCAAGAGGAAACAAACCACAAAGACAGAACTTAGAACTACTTTATTTTGTCAAGTTTCAAGGAGCTAGCACAAACCGTGTTTGATTTAGACTTAAAAAACACATCTATCTGTATAGGAGGAAATAGAGTGAAACCTAAAAATTCAAACTGTTACTGGTAACGAACGCTTCATCCTAGAAGAGTGAAAGTTGGGCAGCTAAGTGGACTTAGTGAACTGATCATTACCACAGAGATCATCAAGGTCGGATGAAAAAAAATGTGCCAAGTATTCAGAAAACCAGTAGTATTTTGGAAGCTTGGAACACCTTTCCAATAAAGGTGTTTTACGCAGTCTTTGCTTGTGGCTATTTCAAGAGGAAACAAACCACAAAGACAGAATTTAGAACTTCTTTATTTTGTCAAGTTTCAAGGAGCTAGCACAAACCGTGTTTGATTTAGACTTAAAAAACACATCTATCTGTATAGGAGGAAATAGAGTGAAACCTAAAAATTCAAACTGTTACTGGTAACGAACGCTTCATCCTAGAAGAGTGAAAATTGGGCAGCTAAGTGGACTTAGTGAACTGATCATTACCACAGATATCATCAAGGTCGGATGAAAAAAAATTTGCCGAGTATTCAGAAAACCAGTAGTATTTTGGAAGCTTGGCACACCTTTCCAATGAATGTGTTTTACGCAGTCTTTGCTTGTGGCTATTTCAAGAGCAAACAAACCACAAAGACAGAACTTAGAACTACTTTATTTTGTCAAGTTTCAAGGAGCTAGCACAAACCGTGTTTGATTTAGACTTAAAAAACACATCTATCTGTATTGGAGGAAATAGAGTGAAACCTAAAAATTCAAACTGTTACTGGTAACGAACGCTTCATCCTAGAAGAGTGAAAATTGGGCAGCTAAGTGGACTTAGTGAACTGATCATTACCACAGAGATCATCAAGGTCGGATGAAAAAAAATTCGCCGAGTATTCAGAAAACCACTAGTATTTTGGAAGCTTGCAACACCTTTCCAATAAAGGTGTTTTACGCAGTGTTTGCTTGTGGCTATTTCAAGAGGAAACAAACCACAAAGACAGAACTTAGAACTACTTTATTTTGTCAAGTTTCAAGAAGCTAGCAAAAACCGTGTTTGATTTAGACTTAAAAAACACATCTATCTGTATAGGAGGAAATAGAGTGAAACCTAAAAATTCAAACTGTTACTGGTAACGAACGCTTCATCCTAGAAGAGTGAAAGTTGGGCAGCGAAGTGGACTTAGTGAACTGATCATTACCACAGAGATCATCAAGGTCGGATGAAAAAAAACTTGCCGAGTATTCGGAAAACCAGTAGTATTTTGGAAGCTTGGCACACCTTTCCAATGAATGTGTTTTACGCAGTCTTTGCTTGTTTCTATTTCAAGAGGAAACAAACCACAAAGACAGACCTTAGAAATACTTTATTTTGTCAAGTTTCAAGGAGCTAGCACAAACCGTGTTTGATTTAGACTTAAAAAACACATCTATCTGTATAGGAGGAAATAGAGTGAAACCTAAAAATTCAAACTGTTACTGGTAACGAACGCTTCATCCTAGAAGAGTGAAAATTGGGCAGCTAAGTGGACTTAGTGAACTGATCATTACCACAGAGATCATCAAGGTCGGATGAAAAAAAATTTGCCGAGTATTCAGAAAACCAGTAGTATTTTGGAAGCTTGGCACACCTTTCCAATGAATGTGTTTTACGCAGTCTTTGCTTGTGTCTATTTCAAGAGGAAACAAACCACAAACACAGAACTTAGAACTACTTTATTTTGTCAAGTTTCAAGGAGCTAGCACAAACCGTGTTTGATTTAGACTTAAAAAACCCATCTATGTGTATAGGAGGAAATAGAGTGAAACCTAAAAATTCAAACTGTTACTGGTAACGAACGCTTCATCCTAGAAGAGTGAAAATTGGGCAGCTAAGTGGACTTAGTGAACTGATCATTACCACAGAGATCATCAAGGTAGGATGAAAAAAAATTTGCTGAGTATTCAGAAAACCAGTAGTATTTTGGAAGCTTGTAACACGTTTCCAATAAAGGTGTTTTACGCAGTGTTTGCTTGTGGCTATTTCAAGAGGAAACAAACCACAAAGACAGAACTTAGAACTACTTTATTTTGTCAAGTTTCAAGGAGCTAGCACAAATCGTGTTTGATTTAGACTTAAAAAACACATCTATCTGTATAGGAGGAAATAGAGTGAAACCTAAAAATTCAAACTGTTACTGGTAACGAACGCTTCATCCTAGAAGAGTGAAAATTGGGCAGCTAAGTGGACTTAGTGAACTGATCATTACCACAGAGATCATCAAGGTCGGATGAAAAAAGATTTGCCAAGTATTCAGAAAAACAGTAGTATTTTGGAAGCTTGGCACACCTTTCCAATGAAGGTGTTTTACGCAGTGTTTGCTTGTGGCTATTTCAAGAGGAAACAAACTACAAAGACAGAACTTAGAACTACTTTATTTTGTCAAGTTTCAAGGAGCTAGCACAAACCGTGCTTGATTTAGACTTAAAAAACACATCTATCTGTATAGGAAAAAATAGAGTGAAACCTAAAAATTCAAACTGTTACTGGTAACGCACGCTTCATAATAGAAGAGTGAAAATTGGGCAGCTAAGTGGACTTAATGAACTGATCATTACCACAGAGATCATCAAGGTCGGATGAAAAAAAAATTGCCGAGTATTCAGAAAACCAGTAGTATTTTGGAAGCTTGGAACACCTTTCCAATAAAGGTGTTTTACGCAGTCTTTGCTTGTGGCTATTTCAAGAGGAAACAAACCACAAAGACAGAATTTAGAACTACTTTATTTTGTCAAGTTTCAAGGAGCTAGCACAAACCGTGTTTGATTTAGACTTAAAAAACACATCTATCTGTATAGGAGGAAATAGAGTGAAACCTAAAAATTCAAACTGTTACTGGTAACGAACGCTTCATCCTAGAAGAGTGAAAATTGGGCAGCTAAGTGGACTTAGTGAACTGATCATTACCACAGAGATCATCAAGGTCGGATGAAAAAAAATTTGCCGAGTATTCAGAAAACCAGTAGTATTTTGGAAGCTTGGAACACCTTTCCAATTAAGGTGTTTTACACAGTCTTTGCTTGTGGCTATTTCAAGAGGAAACAAACCACAAAGACAGAACTTAGAACTACTTTATTTTGTCAAGTTTCAAGGAGCTAGCACAAACCGTGTTTGATTTAGACTTAAAAAACACATCTATCTGTATAGGAGGAAATAGAGTGAAACCTAAAAATTCAAACTGTTACTGGTAACGAACGCTTCATCCTAGAAGAGTGAAAGTTGGGCAGCTAAGTGGACTTAGTGAACTGATCATTACCACAGAGATCATCAAGGTCGGATGAAAAAAAATTTGCCGAGTATTAAGAAAACCAGTAGTATTTTGGAAGCTTGGCACACCTTTCCAATGAATGTGTTTTACGCAGTCTTTGCTTGTGGCTATTTCAAGAAGAAACAAACCACAAAGACAGAACTTAGAACTACTTTATTTTGTCAAGTTTCAAGGAGCTAGCACAAACCGTGTTTGATTTAGACTTAAAAAACCCATCTATGTGTATAGGAGGAAATAGAGTGAAACCTAAAAATTCAAACTGTTACTGGTAACGAACGCTTCATCCTAGAAGAGTGAAAATTGGGCAGCTAAGTGGACTTAGTGAACTGATCATTACCACAGAGATCATCAAGGTCGGATGAAAAAAAATTTGCTGAGTATTCAGAAAACCAGTATTATTTTGGAAGCTTGTAACACGTTTCCAATAATGTGTTTTACGCAGTGTTTGCTTGTGGCTATTTCAAGAGGAAACAAACCACAAAGACAGAACTTAGAACTACTTTATTTTGTCAAGTTTCAAGGAGCTAGCACAAACCGTGTTTGATTTAGACTTAAAAAACACATCTATCTGTATAGGAGGAAATAGAGTGAAACCCAAAAATTCAAACTGTTACTGGTAACGAACGCTTCATCCTAGAAGAGTGAAAATTGGGCAGCTAAGTGGACTTAGTGAACTGATCATTACCACAGAGATCATCAAGGTCGGATGAAAAAAAATTTGCCGAGTATTCAGAAAACCAGTAGTATTTTGGAAGCCTGGCACACCTTTCCAATGAAGGTGTTTTACGCAGTGTTTGCTTGTGGCTATTTCAAGAGGAAACAAACTACAAAGACAGAACTTAGAACTACTTTATTTTGTCAAGTTTCAAGGAGCTAGCACAAACCGTGTTTGATTTAGACTTAAAAAACATATCTATCTGTATAGGAGGACATAGAGTGAAACCTAAAAATTCAAACTGTTACTGGTAACGAACGCTTCATCCTAGAAGAGTGAAAGTTGGGCAGCTAAGTGGACTTAGTGAACTGATCATTACCACAGTTATCATAAAGGTCGGATGAAAAAAAATTTGCCGAGTATTCAGAAAACCAGTAGTATTTTGGAAGCTTGGCACACCTTTCCAATGAATGTGCTTTACGCAGTCTTTGCTTGTGGCTATTTCAAGAGGAAACAAACCACAAAGACAGAACTTAGAACTACTTTATTTTGTCAAGTTTCAAGGAGCTTGCACAAACCGTGTTTGATTTAGACTTAAAAAACACATCTATCTGTATAGGAAAAAATAGAGTGAAACCTAAAAATTCAAACTGTTACTGGTAACGAACGCTTCATAATAAAAGAGTGAAAATTGGGCAGCTAAGTGGACTTAATGAACTGATCATTACCACAGAGATCATCAAGGTCGGATGAAAAAAAATTTGCCGAGTATTCAGAAAACCAGTAGTATTTTGGAAGCTTGGAACACCTTTCCAATAAAGGTGTTTTACGCAGTGTTTGCTTGTGACTATTTCAAGAGGAAACAAACCACAAAGACAGAACTTAGAACTAGTTTATTTTGTCAAGTTTCAAGGAGCTAGCACAAACCGTGTTTGATTTAGACTTAAAAAACACATCTATCTGTATACGAGGAAATAGAGTGAAACCCAAAAATTCAAACTGTTACTGGTAACGAACGCTTCATCCTAGAAGAGTGAAAATTGGGCAGCTAAGTGGACTTAGTGAACTGATCATTACCACAGAGATCATCAAGGTCGGATGAAAAAAAATTTGCCGAGTATTCAGAAAACCAGTAGTATTTTGGAAGCTTGGCACACCTTTCCAATGAATGTGTTTTATGCAGTCTTTGCTTGTGGCTATTTCAAGAGGAAACAAACCACAAAGACAGAACTTAGAACTACTTTATTTTGTCAAGTTTCAAGGAGCTAGCGCAAACCGTGTTTGATTTAGACTTAAAAAACACATCTATCTGTATAGGAGGAAATAGAGTGAAACCTAAAAATTCAAACTGTTACTGGTAACGAACGCTTCATCCTAGAAGAGTGAAAATTGGGCAGCTAAGTGGACTTAGTGAACTGATCATTACCACAGAGATCATCAAGGTCGGATGAAAAAAAATTTGCCGAGTATTCAGAAAACCAGTAGTATTTTGGAAGCTTGGCACACCTTTCCAATGAAGGTGTTTTAAGCAGTGTTTGCTTGTGGCTATTTCAAGAGGAAACAAACCACAAAGACAGAACTTAGAACTACTTTATTTTGTCAAGTTTCAAGGAGCTAGCACAAACCGTGTTTGATTTAGACTTAAAAAACACATCTATCTGTATAGGAGGAAATAGAGTGAAACCTAAAAATTCAAACTGTTACTGGTAACGAACGCTTCATACTAGAAGAGTGAAAATTGGGCAGCTAAGTGGACTTAGTGAACTGATCATTACCACAGAGATCATCAAGGTCGGATGAAAAAAAATTTGCCGAGTATTCAGAAAACCAGTAGTATTTTGGAAGCTTGGAACACCTTTCCAATAAAGGTGTTTTACGCAGTCTTTGCTTGTGGCTATTTCAAGAGGAAACAAACCACAAAGACAGAACTTAGAACTACTTTATTTTGTCAAGTTTCACGGAGCTAGCGCAAACCGTGTTTGATTTAGACTTAAAAAACACATCTATCTGTATAGGAGAAAATAGAGTGAAACCTAAAAATTCAAACTGTTACTGGTAACGAACGCTTCATCCTAGAAGAGTGAAAGTTGGGCAGCTAAGTGGAATAGTGAACTGATCATTACCACAGAGATCATCAAGGTCGGATGAAAAAAAATTTGCCGAGTATTCAGAAAACCAGTAGTATTTTGGAAGCTTGGCACACCTTTCCAATGAATGTGTTTTACGCAGTGTTTGCTTGTGGCTATTTCAAGAGGAAACAAACCACAAAGACAGAACTTAGAACTACTTTATTTTGTCAAGTTTCAAGGAGCTAGCACAAACCGTGTTTGATTTAGACTTAAAAAACACATCTATCTGTATAGGAGGAAATAGAGTGAAACCTAAAAATTCAAACTGTTACTGGTAACGAACGCTTCATCCTAGAAGAGTGAAAATTGGGCAGCTAAGTGGACTTAGTGAACTGATCATACCACAGAGATCATCAAGGTCGGATGAAAAAAAATTTGCCGAGTATTCAGAAAACCAGTAGTATTTTGGAAGCTTGGCACACCTTTCCAATGAAGGTGTTTTACGCAGTGTTTGCTTGTGGCTATTTCAAGAGGAAACAAACCACAAAGACAGAACTTAGAACTACTTTATTTTGTCAAGTTTCAAGGAGCTAGCACAAACCGTGTTTTATTTAGACTTAAAAAACACATCTATCTGTATAGGAGGAAATAGAGTGAAACCTAAAAATTCAAACTGTTACTGGTAACGAACGCTTCATCCTAGAAGAGTGAAAGTTGGGCAGCTAAGTGGACTTAGTGAACTGATCATTACCACAGAGATCATCAAGGTCGGATGAAAAAAAATTTGCCGAGTATTCAGAAAACCAGTAGTATTTTGGAAGCTTGGCACACCTTTCCAATGAAGGTGTTTTACGCAGTGTTTGCTTGTGGCTATTTCAAGAGGAAACAAACCACAAAGACAGAACTTAGAACTACTTTATTTTGTCAAGTTTCAAGGAGCTAGCACAAACCGTGTTTGATTTAGACTTAAAAAACACATCTATCTGTATAGGAGGAAATAGAGTGAAACCTAAAAATTCAAACTGTTACTGGTAACGAACGCTTCATCCTAGAAGAGTGAAAGTTGGGCAGCTAAGTGGACTTAGTGAACTGATCATTACCACAGAGATCATCAAGGTCGGATGAAAAAAAATTTGCCGAGTATTCAGAAAACCAGTAGTATTTTGGAAGCTTGGCACACCTTTCCAATAAAGGTGTTTTACGCAGTGTTTGCTTGTGGCTATTTCAAGAGGAAACAAACCACAAAGACAGAACTTAGAACTACTTTAATTTTCAAGTTTCAAGGAGCTAGCACAAACCGTGTTTGATTTAGACTTAAAAAACACATCTATCTGTATAGGAGGAAATAGAGTGAAACCTAAAAATTCAAACTGTTACTGGTAACGAACGCTTCATCCTAGAAGAGTGAAAATTGGGCAGCTAAGTGGACTTAGTGAACTGATCATTACCACAGAGATCATCAAGGTCGGATGAAAAAAAATTTGCCGAGTATTCAGAAAACCAGTAGTATTTTGGAAGCTTGGCACACCTTTCCAATAAAGGTGTTTTACGCAGTGTTTGCTTGTGGCTATTTCAAGAGGAAACAAACCACAAAGACAGAACTTAGAACTACTTTATTTTGTCAAGTTTCAAGGAGCTAGCACAAACCGTGTTTGATTTAGACTTAAAAAACTCATCTATCTGTATAGGAGGAAATAGAGTGAAACCTAAAAATTCAAAATGTTACTGGTAACGAACGCTTCATCCTAGAAGAGTGAAAATTGGGCAGCTAAGTGGACTTAGTGAACTGATCATTACCACAGAGATCATCAAGGTCGGATGAAAAAAAATTTGCCGAGTATTCAGAAAACCAGTAGTATTTTGGAAGCTTGGCACACCTTTCCAATGAATGTGTTTTACGCAGTCTTTGCTTGTGGCTATTTCAAGAAGAAACAAACCACAAAGAGAGAACTTAGAACTACTTTATTTTGTCAAGTTTCAAGGAGCTAGCACAAACCGTGTTTGATATAGACTTAAAAAACACATGTATCTGTATAGGAGGAAATAGAGTGAAACCTAAAAACTCAAACTGTTACTGGTAACGAACGCTTCATCCTAGAAGAGTGAATATTGGGCAGCTAAGTGGACTAAGTAAACTGATCATTACCACAGAGATCATCAAGGTCGGATGAAAAAAAATTTTGCCGAGTATTCAGAAAACCAGTAATTTTTTGGAAGCTTGGCACACCTTTCCAATGAAGGTGTTTTACGCAGTCTTTGCTTGTGGCTATTTCAAGAGGAAACAAACCACAAAGACAGAACTTAGAACTACTTTATTTTGTCAAGTTTCAAGGAGCTGGCACAAACCGTGTTTGATTTAGACTTAAAAAACACATCTATCTGTATAGGAGGAAATAGAGTGAAACCTAAAAATTCACACTGTTACTGGTAACGAACGCTTCATCCTAGAAGAGTGAAAATTGGGCAGCCAAGTGGACTTAGTGAACTGATCATTACCACAGAGATCATCAAGGTCGGATGAAAAAAAATTTGCCGAGTATTCAGAAAACCAGTAGTATTTTGGAAGCTTGGAACACCTTTCCAATAAAGGTGTTTTACGCAGTCTTTGCTTGTGGCTATTTCAAGAGGAAACAAACCACAAAGACAGTACTTAGAACTACTTTATTTTGTCAAGTTTCAAGGAGCTAGCACAATCCGTGTTTGATTTAGACTTAAAAAACACATCTATCTGTATAGGAGGAAATAGAGTGAAAACTAAAAATTCAAACTGTTACTGGTAACGAACGCTTCATCCTAGAAGAGTGAAAATTGGGCAGCTAAGTGGACTTAGTGAACTGATCATTACCACAGAGATCATCAAGGTCGGATGAAAAAAAATTTGCCGAGTATTCAGAAAACCAGTAGTATTTTGGAAGCTTGGAACACCTTTCCAATGAATGTGTTTTATGCAGTCTTTGCTTGTGGCTACTTCAAGAGGAAACAAACCACAAAGACAGAACTTAGAACTACTTTATTTTGTCAAGTTTCAAGGAGCTTGCGCAAACCGTGTTTGATTTAGACTTAAAAAACACATCTATCTGTATAGGAGAAAATAGAGTGAAACCTAAAAATTCAAACGGTTATTGGTAACGAACGCTTCATTCTAGAAGAATGAAAGTTGGGCAGCTAAGTGGACTTAGTGAACTGATCATTACCACAGAGATCATCAAGGTCGGATGAAAAAAAAATTGCCGAGTATTCAGAAAACCAGTAGTATTTTGGAAGCTTGGAACACCTTTCCAATGAATGTGTTTTACGCAGTCTTTGCTTGTGGCTATTTCAAGAGGAAACAAACCACAAAGACAGAACTTAGAACTACTTTATTTTGTCAAGTTTCAAGGAGCTAGCACAAACCGTGTTTGATTTAGACTTAAAAAACACATCTATCTGTATAGGAGGAAATAGAGTGAAACCTAAAAATTCAAACTGTTACTGGAAACGAACGCTTCATTCTAGAACAGTGAAAATTGGGCAGCTAAGTGGACTTAGTGAACTGATCATTACCACAGAGATCATCAAGGTCGGATGAAAAAAAATTTGCCGAGTATTCAGAAAACCAGTAGTATTTAGGAAGCTTGGAACACCTTTCCAATGAAGGTGTTTTACGCAGTGTTTGCTTGTGGCTATTTCAAGAGGAAACAAACCACAAAGACAGAACTTAGAACTACTTTTTTTTGTCAAGTTTCAAGGAGCTAGCACAAACCGTGTTTGATTTAGACTTAAAAAACACATTTATCTGTATAGGAGGAAATAGAGTGAAACCTAAAAATTCAAACTGTTACTGGTAACGAACGCTTCATCCTAGAAGAGTGAAAATTGGGCAGCTAAGTGGACTTAGTGAACTGATCATTACCACAGAGATCATCAAGTTCGGATGAAAAAAAATTTGACGAGTATTCAGAAAACCAGTAGTATTTCGGAAGCTTGGAACACCTTTCCAATAAAGGTGTTTTACGCAGTGTTTGCTTGTGGCTATTTCAAGAGGAAACAAACCACAAAGACAGAACTTAGAACTACTTTATTTTGTCAAGTTTCAAGGAGCTAGCACAAACCGTGTTTGATTTAGACTTAAAAAACACATCTATCTGTATAGGAGGAAATAGAGTGAAACCTAAAAATTCAAACTGTTACTGGTAACGAACGCTTCACCCTAGAAGAGTGAAAATTGGGCAGCTAAGTGGACTTAGTGAAATGATCATTACCACAGAGATCATCAAGGTCGGATGAAAAAAAATTTGCCGAGTATTCAGAAAACCAGTAGTATTTTGGAAGCTTGGCACACCTTTCCAATGAAGGTGTTTTAAGCAGTGTTTGCTTGTGGCTATTTCAAGAGGAAATAAACCACAAAGACAGAACTTGGAACTACTTTATTTTGTCTATTTTCAAGGAGCTAGCACAAACCGTGTTTGATTTAGACTTAAAAACACATCTATCTGTATAGGAGGAAATAGAGTGAAACCTAAAAATTCAAACTGTTACTGGTAACGAACGCTTCATCCTAGAAGAGTGAAAATTGGGCAGCTAAGTGGACGTAGTGAACTGATCATTACCACAGAGATCATCAAGGTCGGATGAAAAAAAATTTGCCGAGTATTCAGAAAACCAGTAGTATTTTGGAAGCTTGGAACACCTTTCCAATAAAGGTGTTTTACGCAGTCTTTGCTTTTGGTATTTCAAGAGGAAACAAACCACAAAGACAGAACTTAGAACTACTTTATTTTGTCAAGTTTCAAGGAGCTAGCGCAAACCGTGTTTGATTTAGACTTAAAAAACACATCTATCTGTATAGGAGAAAATAGAGTGAAACCTAAAAATTCAAACTGTTACTGGTAACGAACGCTTCCTCCTAGAAGAGTGAAAGTTGGGCAGCTAAGTGGACTTAGTGAACTGATCATTACCACAGAGATCATCAAGGTCGGATAAAAAAAAATTTGCCGAGTATTCAGAAAACCAGTAGTATTTTGGAAGCTTGGCACACCTTTCCAATTAAGGTGTTTTACGCAGTCTTTGCTTGTGGCTATTTCAAGAGGAAACAAACCACAAAGACAGAACTTAGAACTACTTTATTTTGTCAAGTTTCAAGGAGCTAGCACAAACCGTGTTAGATTTAGACTTAAAAAACACATCTATCTGTATAGGAGGAAATAGAGTGAAACCTAAAAATTCAAACTGTTACTGGTAACGAACGCTTCATCCTAGAAGAGTGAAAATTGGGCAGCTAAGTGGACTTAGTGAAATGATCATTACCAAAGAGATCATCAAGGTCGGATGAAAAAAAATTTGCCGAGTATTCAGAAAACCAGTAGTATTTTGGAAGCTTGGCACACCTTTCCAATGAAGGTGTTTTACGCAGTGTTTGCTTGTGGCTATTTCAAGAGGAAACAAACCACAAAGACAGAACTTAGAACTACTTTATTTTGTCAAGTTTCAAGGAGGTAGCACAAACCGTGTTTGATTTAGACTTAAAAAACACATCTATCTGTATAGGAAAAAATAGAGTGAAACCTAAAAATTCAAACTGTTACTGGTAATGAACGCTTCATCCTAGAAGAGTGAAAGTTGGGCAGCTAAGTGGACTTAGTGAACTGATCATTACCACAGAGATCATCAAGGTCGGATGAAAAAAAATTTGCCGAGTATTCAGAAAACCAGTAGTATTTTGGAAGCTTGGAACACCTTTCCAATTAAGGTGTTTTACACAGTGTTTGCTTGTGGCTATTTCAAGAGGAAACAAACCACAAAGACAGAACTTAGAACTACTTTATTTTGTCAAGTTTCAAGGAGCTAGCACAAACCGTGTTTGATTTAGACTTAAAAAACACATCTATCTGTATAGGAGAAAATAGAGTGAAACCTAAAAATTCAAACTGTTACTGGTAACGAACGCTTCATCCTAGAAGAGAGAAAGTTGGGCAGCTAAATGGACTTAGTGAACTGATCATTACCACAGAGATCATCAAGGTCGGATGAAAAAAATTTGCCGAGTATTCAGAAAACCAGTAGTATTTTGGAAGCTTGGAACACCTTTCCAATTAAGGTGTTTTACGCAGTCTTTGCTTGTGGCTATTTCAAGAGGAAACAAACCACAAAGACAGAACTTAGAACTACTTTATTTTGTCAAGTTTCAAGGAGCTAGCACAAACCGTGTTTGATTTAGACTTAAAAAACACATCTATCTCTATAGGAGGAAATAGAGTGAAACCTAAAAATTCAAACTGTTACTGGTAACGAACGCTTCATCCTAGAAGAGTGAAAATTGGGCAGGTAAGTGGACTTAGTGAACTGATCATTACCACAGAGATCATCAAGGTCGGATGAAAAAAAATTTGCCGAGTATTCAGAAAACCAGTAGTATTTTGGAAGCTTGGAACACCTTTCCAATAAAGGTGTTTTACGCAGTGTTTGCTTGTGACTATTTCAAGAGGAAGCAAACCACAAAGACAGAACTTAGAACTACTTTATTTTGTCAAGTTTCAAGGAGCTAGCACAAACCGTGTTTGATTTAGACTTAAAAAACACATCTATCTGTATAGGAGGAAATAGAGTGAAACCTAAAAATTCAAACTGTTACTGGTAACGAACGCTTCATCCTAGAATGTGAAAATTGAGCAGCTAAGTGGACTTAGTGAACTGATCATTACCACAGAGATCATCAATGTCGGATGAAAAAAAAATTGCCGAGTATTCAGAAAACCAGTAGTATTTTGGAAGCTTGGAACACCTTTCCAATAAAGGTGTTTTACGCACTGTTTGCTTGTGGCTATTTCAAGAGGAAACAAACCACAAAGACAGAACTTAGAACTACTTTATTTTGTCAAGTTTCAAGGAGCTAGCACAAACCGTGTTTGATTTAGACTTAAAAAACACATCTATCTGTATAGGAGGAAATAGAGTGAAACCTAAAAATTCAAACTGTTACTGGTAACGAACGCTTCATCCTAGAAGAGTGAAAATTGGCAGCAAAGTGGAATTAGTGAACTGATCATTACCACAGAGATCATCAAGGTCGGATGAAAAAAAATTTGCCGAGTATTCAGAAAACCAGTAGTATTTTGGAAGCTTGGCACACCTTTCAAATGAAGGTGTTTTACGCAGTGTTTGCTTGTGGCTATTTCAAGAGGAATCAAACCACAAAGACAGAACTTAGAACTACTTTATTTTGTCAAGTTTCAAGGAGCTAGCAGAAACCGTGTTTGATTTAGACTTAAAAAACACATCTATCTGTATAGGAAAAAATAGAGTGAAACCTAAAAATTCAAACTGTTACTGGTAACGAACGCTTCATCCTAGAAGAGTGAAAATTGGGCAGGTAAGTGGACTTAGTGAACTGATCATTACCACAGAGATCATCAAGGTCGGATGAAAAAAAATTTGCCGAGTATTCAGAAAACCAGTAGTATTTTGGAAGCTTGGAACACCTTTCCAATTAAGGTGATTTACGCAGTCTTTGCTTGTGGCTATTTCAAGAGGAAACAAACCACAAAGACAGAACTTAGAACTACTTTATTTTGTCAAGTTTCAAGGAGCTAGCACAAACCGTGTTTGATTTAGACTTAAAAAACACATCTATCTGTATAGGAGGAAATAGAGTGAAACCTAAAAATTCAAACTGTTACTGGTAACGAACGCTTCATCCTAGAAGAGTGAAAATTGGGCAGCTAAGTGGACTTAGTGAACTGATCATTACCACAGAGATCATCAAGTTCGGATGAAAAAAAATTTGACGAGTATTCAGAAAACCAGTAGTATTTCGGAAGCTTGGAACACCTTTCCAATAAAGGTGTTTTACGCAGTGTTTGCTTGTGGCTATTTCAAGAGGAAACAAACCACAAAAACAGAACTTAGAACTACTTTATTTTGTCAAGTTTCAAGGAGCTAGCACAAACCGTGTTTGTTTTAGACTTAAAAAACACATCTATCTGTATAGGATAAAATAGAGTGAAACCTAAAAATTCAAACTGTTACTGGTAACGAACGCTTCATCCTAGAAGAGTGAAAGTTGGGCAGCTAAGTAGACTTAGTGAACTGATCATTACCACAGAGATCATCAAGGTCGGATGAAAAAAATTTTGCCGAGTATTCAGAAAACCAGTAGTATTTTGGAAGCCTGGCACACCTTTCCAATAAAGGTGTTTTACGCAGTGTTTGCTTGTGACTATTTCAAGAGGAAACAAACCACAAAGACAGAACTTAGAACTACTTTATTTTGTCAAGTTTCAAGGAGCTAGCACAAACCGTGTTTGATTTAGACTTAAAAAACACATCTATCTGTATAGGAAAAAATAGAGTGAAACCTAAAAATTCAAACTGTTACTGGTAACGAACGCTTCATCCTAGAAGAGTGAAAACTGGGCAGGTAAGTGGACTTAGTGAACTGATCATTACCACAGAGATCATCAAGGTCGGATGAAAAAAAATTTGCCGAGTATTCAGAAAACCAGTAGTATTTTGGAAGCTTGGAACACCTTTCCAATTAAGGTGATTTACGCAGTCTTTGCTTGTGGCTATTTCAAGAGGAAACAAACCACAAAGACAGAACTTAGAACTACTTTATTTTGTCAAGTTTCAAGGAGCTAGCACAAACCGTGTTTGATTTAGACTTAAAAAACACATCTATCTGTATAGGAGGAAATAGAGTGAAACCTAAAAATTCAAACTGTTACTGGTAACGAACGCTTCATCCTAGAAGAGTGAAAATTGGGCAGCTAAGTGGACTTAGTGAACTGATCATTACCACAGAGATCATCAAGGTCGGATGAAAAAAAATTTGCCGAGTATTAAGAAAACCAGTAGTATTTTGGAAGCTTGGCACACCTTTCCAATGAATGTGTTTTACGCAGTCTTTGCTTGTGGCTATTTCAAGAAGAAACAAACCACAAAGACAGAACTTAGAACTACTTTATTTTGTCAAGTTTCAAGGAGCTAGCACAAACCGTGTTTGATTTAGACTTAAAAAACCCATCTATGTGTATAGGAGGAAATAGAGTGAAACCTAAAAATTCAAACTGTTACTGGTAACGAACGCTTCATCCTAGAAGAGTGAAAATTGGGCAGCTAAGTGGACTTAGTGAACTGATCATTACCACAGAGATCATCAAGGTCGGATGAAAAAAAATTTGCTGAGTATTCAGAAAACCAGTATTATTTTGGAAGCTTGTAACACGTTTCCAATAATGTGTTTTACGCAGTGTTTGCTTGTGGCTATTTCAAGAGGAAACAAACCACAAAGACAGAACTTAGAACTACTTTATTTTGTCAAGTTTCAAGGAGCTAGCACAAACCGTGTTTGATTTAGACTTAAAAAACACATCTATCTGTATAGGAGGAAATAGAGTGAAACCCAAAAATTCAAACTGTTACTGGTAACGAACGCTTCATCCTAGAAGAGTGAAAATTGGGCAGCTAAGTGGACTTAGTGAACTGATCATTACCACAGAGATCATCAAGGTCGGATGAAAAAAAATTTGCCGAGTATTCAGAAAACCAGTAGTATTTTGGAAGCCTGGCACACCTTTCCAATGAAGGTGTTTTACGCAGTGTTTGCTTGTGGCTATTTCAAGAGGAAACAAACTACAAAGACAGAACTTAGAACTACTTTATTTTGTCAAGTTTCAAGGAGCTAGCACAAACCGTGTTTGATTTAGACTTAAAAAACATATCTATCTGTATAGGAGGACATAGAGTGAAACCTAAAAATTCAAACTGTTACTGGTAACGAACGCTTCATCCTAGAAGAGTGAAAGTTGGGCAGCTAAGTGGACTTAGTGAACTGATCATTACCACAGTTATCATAAAGGTCGGATGAAAAAAAATTTGCCGAGTATTCAGAAAACCAGTAGTATTTTGGAAGCTTGGCACACCTTTCCAATGAATGTGCTTTACGCAGTCTTTGCTTGTGGCTATTTCAAGAGGAAACAAACCACAAAGACAGAACTTAGAACTACTTTATTTTGTCAAGTTTCAAGGAGCTTGCACAAACCGTGTTTGATTTAGACTTAAAAAACACATCTATCTGTATAGGAAAAAATAGAGTGAAACCTAAAAATTCAAACTGTTACTGGTAACGAACGCTTCATAATAAAAGAGTGAAAATTGGGCAGCTAAGTGGACTTAATGAACTGATCATTACCACAGAGATCATCAAGGTCGGATGAAAAAAAATTTGCCGAGTATTCAGAAAACCAGTAGTATTTTGGAAGCTTGGAACACCTTTCCAATAAAGGTGTTTTACGCAGTGTTTGCTTGTGACTATTTCAAGAGGAAACAAACCACAAAGACAGAACTTAGAACTAGTTTATTTTGTCAAGTTTCAAGGAGCTAGCACAAACCGTGTTTGATTTAGACTTAAAAAACACATCTATCTGTATACGAGGAAATAGAGTGAAACCCAAAAATTCAAACTGTTACTGGTAACGAACGCTTCATCCTAGAAGAGTGAAAATTGGGCAGCTAAGTGGACTTAGTGAACTGATCATTACCACAGAGATCATCAAGGTCGGATGAAAAAAAATTTGCCGAGTATTCAGAAAACCAGTAGTATTTTGGAAGCTTGGCACACCTTTCCAATGAATGTGTTTTATGCAGTCTTTGCTTGTGGCTATTTCAAGAGGAAACAAACCACAAAGACAGAACTTAGAACTACTTTATTTTGTCAAGTTTCAAGGAGCTAGCGCAAACCGTGTTTGATTTAGACTTAAAAAACACATCTATCTGTATAGGAGGAAATAGAGTGAAACCTAAAAATTCAAACTGTTACTGGTAACGAACGCTTCATCCTAGAAGAGTGAAAATTGGGCAGCTAAGTGGACTTAGTGAACTGATCATTACCACAGAGATCATCAAGGTCGGATGAAAAAAAATTTGCCGAGTATTCAGAAAACCAGTAGTATTTTGGAAGCTTGGCACACCTTTCCAATGAAGGTGTTTTAAGCAGTGTTTGCTTGTGGCTATTTCAAGAGGAAACAAACCACAAAGACAGAACTTAGAACTACTTTATTTTGTCAAGTTTCAAGGAGCTAGCACAAACCGTGTTTGATTTAGACTTAAAAAACACATCTATCTGTATAGGAGGAAATAGAGTGAAACCTAAAAATTCAAACTGTTACTGGTAACGAACGCTTCATACTAGAAGAGTGAAAATTGGGCAGCTAAGTGGACTTAGTGAACTGATCATTACCACAGAGATCATCAAGGTCGGATGAAAAAAAATTTGCCGAGTATTCAGAAAACCAATAGTATTTTGGAAGCTTGGAACACCTTTCCAATAAAGGTGTTTTACGCAGTCTTTGCTTGTGGCTATTTCAAGAGGAAACAAACCACAAAGACAGAACTTAGAACTACTTTATTTTGTCAAGTTTCACGGAGCTAGCGCAAACCGTGTTTGATTTAGACTTAAAAAACACATCTATCTGTATAGGAGAAAATAGAGTGAAACCTAAAAATTCAAACTGTTACTGGTAACGAACGCTTCATCCTAGAAGAGTGAAAGTTGGGCAGCTAAGTGGAATAGTGAACTGATCATTACCACAGAGATCATCAAGGTCGGATGAAAAAAAATTTGCCGAGTATTCAGAAAACCAGTAGTATTTTGGAAGCTTGGCACACCTTTCCAATGAATGTGTTTTACGCAGTGTTTGCTTGTGGCTATTTCAAGAGGAAACAAACCACAAAGACAGAACTTAGAACTACTTTATTTTGTCAAGTTTCAAGGAGCTAGCACAAACCGTGTTTGATTTAGACTTAAAAAACACATCTATCTGTGTAGGAGGAAATAGAGTGAAACCTAAAAATTCAAACTGTTACTGGTAACGAACGCTTCATCCTAGAAGAGTGAAAATTGGGCAGCTAAGTGGACTTAGTGAACTGATCATACCACAGAGATCATCAAGGTCGGATGAAAAAAAATTTGCCGAGTATTCAGAAAACCAGTAGTATTTTGGAAGCTTGGCACACCTTTCCAATGAAGGTGTTTTACGCAGTGTTTGCTTGTGGCTATTTCAAGAGGAAACAAACCACAAAGACAGAACTTAGAACTACTTTATTTTGTCAAGTTTCAAGGAGCTAGCACAAACCGTGTTTTATTTAGACTTAAAAAACACATCTATCTGTATAGGAGGAAATAGAGTGAAACCTAAAAATTCAAACTGTTACTGGTAACGAACGCTTCATCCTAGAAGAGTGAAAGTTGGGCAGCTAAGTGGACTTAGTGAACTGATCATTACCACAGAGATCATCAAGGTCGGATGAAAAAAAATTTGCCGAGTATTCAGAAAACCAGTAGTATTTTGGAAGCTTGGCACACCTTTCCAATAAAGGTGTTTTACGCAGTGTTTGCTTGTGGCTATTTCAAGAGGAAACAAACCACAAAGACAGAACTTAGAACTACTTTATTTTGTCAAGTTTCAAGGAGCTAGCACAAACCGTGTTTGATTTAGACTTAAAAAACACATCTATCTGTATAGGAGGAAATAGAGTGAAACCTAAAAATTCAAACTGTTACTGGTAACGAACGCTTCATCCTAGAAGAGTGAAAATTGGGCAGCTAAGTGGACTTAGTGAACTGATCATTACCACAGAGATCATCAAGGTCGGATGAAAAAAAATTTGCCGAGTATTCAGAAAACCAGTAGTATTTTGGAAGCTTGGCACACCTTTCCAATGAAGGTGTTTTACGCAGTGTTTGCTTGTGGCTATTTCAAGAGGAAACAAACCACAAAGACAGAACTTAGAACTACTTTATTTTGTCAAGTTTCAAGGAGCTAGCACAAACCGTGTTTGATTTAGACTTAAAAAACACATCTATCTGTATAGGAGGAAATAGAGTGAAACCTAAAAATTCAAACTGTTACTGGTAACGAACGCTTCATCCTAGAAGAGTGAAAGTTGGGCAGCTAAGTGGACTTAGTGAACTGATCATTACCACAGAGATCATCAAGGTCGGATGAAAAAAAATTTGCCGAGTATTCAGAAAACCAGTAGTATTTTGGAAGCTTGGCACACCTTTCCAATAAAGGTGTTTTACGCAGTGTTTGCTTGTGGCTATTTCAAGAGGAAACAAACCACAAAGACAGAACTTAGAACTACTTTAATTTTCAAGTTTCAAGGAGCTAGCACAAACCGTGTTTGATTTAGACTTAAAAAACACATCTATCTGTATAGGAGGAAATAGAGTGAAACCTAAAAATTCAAACTGTTACTGGTAACGAACGCTTCATCCTAGAAGAGTGAAAATTGGGCAGCTAAGTGGACTTAGTGAACTGATCATTACCACAGAGATCATCAAGGTCGGATGAAAAAAAATTTGCCGAGTATTCAGAAAACCAGTAGTATTTTGGAAGCTTGGCACACCTTTCCAATAAAGGTGTTTTACGCAGTGTTTGCTTGTGGCTATTTCAAGAGGAAACAAACCACAAAGACAGAACTTAGAACTACTTTATTTTGTCAAGTTTCAAGGAGCTAGCACAAACCGTGTTTGATTTAGACTTAAAAAACTCATCTATCTGTATAGGAGGAAATAGAGTGAAACCTAAAAATTCAAAATGTTACTGGTAACGAACGCTTCATCCTAGAAGAGTGAAAATTGGGCAGCTAAGTGGACTTAGTGAACTGATCATTACCACAGAGATCATCAAGGTCGGATGAAAAAAAATTTGCCGAGTATTCAGAAAACCAGTAGTATTTTGGAAGCTTGGCACACCTTTCCAATGAATGTGTTTTACGCAGTCTTTGCTTGTGGCTATTTCAAGAAGAAACAAACCACAAAGAGAGAACTTAGAACTACTTTATTTTGTCAAGTTTCAAGGAGCTAGCACAAACCGTGTTTGATATAGACTTAAAAAACACATGTATCTGTATAGGAGGAAATAGAGTGAAACCTAAAAACTCAAACTGTTACTGGTAACGAACGCTTCATCCTAGAAGAGTGAATATTGGGCAGCTAAGTGGACTAAGTAAACTGATCATTACCACAGAGATCATCAAGGTCGGATGAAAAAAAATTTTGCCGAGTATTCAGAAAACCAGTAATTTTTTGGAAGCTTGGCACACCTTTCCAATGAAGGTGTTTTACGCAGTCTTTGCTTGTGGCTATTTCAAGAGGAAACAAACCACAAAGACAGAACTTAGAACTACTTTATTTTGTCAAGTTTCAAGGAGCTGGCACAAACCGTGTTTGATTTAGACTTAAAAAACACATCTATCTGTATAGGAGGAAATAGAGTGAAACCTAAAAATTCACACTGTTACTGGTAACGAACGCTTCATCCTAGAAGAGTGAAAATTGGGCAGCCAAGTGGACTTAGTGAACTGATCATTACCACAGAGATCATCAAGGTCGGATGAAAAAAAATTTGCCGAGTATTCAGAAAACCAGTAGTATTTTGGAAGCTTGGAACACCTTTCCAATAAAGGTGTTTTACGCAGTCTTTGCTTGTGGCTATTTCAAGAGGAAACAAACCACAAAGACAGTACTTAGAACTACTTTATTTTGTCAAGTTTCAAGGAGCTAGCACAAACCGTGTTTGATTTAGACTTAAAAAACACATCTATCTGTATAGGAGGAAATAGAGTGAAAACTAAAAATTCAAACTGTTACTGGTAACGAACGCTTCATCCTAGAAGAGTGAAAATTGGGCAGCTAAGTGGACTTAGTGAACTGATCATTACCACAGAGATCATCAAGGTCGGATGAAAAAAAATTTGCCGAGTATTCAGAAAACCAGTAGTATTTTGGAAGCTTGGAACACCTTTCCAATGAATGTGTTTTATGCAGTCTTTGCTTGTGGCTACTTCAAGAGGAAACAAACCACAAAGACAGAACTTAGAACTACTTTATTTTGTCAAGTTTCAAGGAGCTTGCGCAAACCGTGTTTGATTTAGACTTAAAAAACACATCTATCTGTATAGGAGAAAATAGAGTGAAACCTAAAAATTCAAACGGTTATTGGTAACGAACGCTTCATTCTAGAAGAATGAAAGTTGGGCAGCTAAGTGGACTTAGTGAACTGATCATTACCACAGAGATCATCAAGGTCGGATGAAAAAAAAATTGCCGAGTATTCAGAAAACCAGTAGTATTTTGGAAGCTTGGAACACCTTTCCAATGAATGTGTTTTACGCAGTCTTTGCTTGTGGCTATTTCAAGAGGAAACAAACCACAAAGACAGAACTTAGAACTACTTTATTTTGTCAAGTTTCAAGGAGCTAGCACAAACCGTGTTTGATTTAGACTTAAAAAACACATCTATCTGTATAGGAGGAAATAGAGTGAAACCTAAAAATTCAAACTGTTACTGGAAACGAACGCTTCATTCTAGAACAGTGAAAATTGGGCAGCTAAGTGGACTTAGTGAACTGATCATTACCACAGAGATCATCAAGGTCGGATGAAAAAAAATTTGCCGAGTATTCAGAAAACCAGTAGTATTTAGGAAGCTTGGAACACCTTTCCAATGAAGGTGTTTTACGCAGTGTTTGCTTGTGGCTATTTCAAGAGGAAACAAACCACAAAGACAGAACTTAGAACTACTTTTTTTTGTCAAGTTTCAAGGAGCTAGCACAAACCGTGTTTGATTTAGACTTAAAAAACACATTTATCTGTATAGGAGGAAATAGAGTGAAACCTAAAAATTCAAACTGTTACTGGTAACGAACGCTTCATCCTAGAAGAGTGAAAATTGGGCAGGTAAGTGGACTTAGTGAACTGATCATTACCACAGAGATCATCAAGTTCGGATGAAAAAAAATTTGCCGAGTATTCAGAAAACCAGTAGTATTTTGGAAGCTTGGAACACCTTTCCAATAAAGGTGTTTTACGCAGTGTTTGCTTGTGGCTATTTCAAGAGGAAACAAACCACAAAGACAGAACTTAGAACTACTTTATTTTGTCAAGTTTCAAGGAGCTAGCACAAATCGTATTTGATTTAGACTTAAAAAACACATCTATCTGTATAGGAGGAAATAGAGTGAAACCTAAAAATTCAAACTGTTACTGGTAACGAACGCTTCACCCTAGAAGAGTGAAAATTGGGCAGCTAAGTGGACTTAGTGAAATGATCATTACCACAGAGATCATCAAGGTCGGATGAAAAAAAATTTGCCGAGTATTCAGAAAACCAGTAGTATTTTGGAAGCTTGGCACACCTTTCCAATGAAGGTGTTTTAAGCAGTGTTTGCTTGTGGCTATTTCAAGAGGAAATAAACCACAAAGACAGAACTTGGAACTACTTTATTTTGTCTATTTTCAAGGAGCTAGCACAAACCGTGTTTGATTTAGACTTAAAAACACATCTATCTGTATAGGAGGAAATAGAGTGAAACCTAAAAATTCAAACTGTTACTGGTAACGAACGCTTCATCCTAGAAGAGTGAAAATTGGGCAGCTAAGTGGACGTAGTGAACTGATCATTACCACAGAGATCATCAAGGTCGGATGAAAAAAAATTTGCCGAGTATTCAGAAAACCAGTAGTATTTTGGAAGCTTGGAACACCTTTCCAATAAAGGTGTTTTACGCAGTCTTTGCTTTTGGTATTTCAAGAGGAAACAAACCACAAAGACAGAACTTAGAACTACTTTATTTTGTCAAGTTTCAAGGAGCTAGCGCAAACCGTGTTTGATTTAGACTTAAAAAACACATCTATCTGTATAGGAGAAAATAGAGTGAAACCTAAAAATTCAAACTGTTACTGGTAACGAACGCTTCCTCCTAGAAGAGTGAAAGTTGGGCAGCTAAGTGGACTTAGTGAACTGATCATTACCACAGAGATCATCAAGGTCGGATAAAAAAAAATTTGCCGAGTATTCAGAAAACCAGTAGTATTTTGGAAGCTTGGCACACCTTTCCAATTAAGGTGTTTTACGCAGTCTTTGCTTGTGGCTATTTCAAGAGGAAACAAACCACAAAGACAGAACTTAGAACTACTTTATTTTGTCAAGTTTCAAGGAGCTAGCACAAACCGTGTTAGATTTAGACTTAAAAAACACATCTATCTGTATAGGAGGAAATAGAGTGAAACCTAAAAATTCAAACTGTTACTGGTAACGAACGCTTCATCCTAGAAGAGTGAAAATTGGGCAGCTAAGTGGACTTAGTGAAATGATCATTACCAAAGAGATCATCAAGGTCGGATGAAAAAAAATTTGCCGAGTATTCAGAAAACCAGTAGTATTTTGGAAGCTTGGCACACCTTTCCAATGAAGGTGTTTTACGCAGTGTTTGCTTGTGGCTATTTCAAGAGGAAACAAACCACAAAGACAGAACTTAGAACTACTTTATTTTGTCAAGTTTCAAGGAGGTAGCACAAACCGTGTTTGATTTAGACTTAAAAAACACATCTATCTGTATAGGAAAAAATAGAGTGAAACCTAAAAATTCAAACTGTTACTGGTAATGAACGCTTCATCCTAGAAGAGTGAAAGTTGGGCAGCTAAGTGGACTTAGTGAACTGATCATTACCACAGAGATCATCAAGGTCGGATGAAAAAAAATTTGCCGAGTATTCAGAAAACCAGTAGTATTTTGGAAGCTTGGAACACCTTTCCAATTAAGGTGTTTTACACAGTGTTTGCTTGTGGCTATTTCAAGAGGAAACAAACCACAAAGACAGAACTTAGAACTACTTTATTTTGTCAAGTTTCAAGGAGCTAGCACAAACCGTGTTTGATTTAGACTTAAAAAACACATCTATCTGTATAGGAGAAAATAGAGTGAAACCTAAAAATTCAAACTGTTACTGGTAACGAACGCTTCATCCTAGAAGAGAGAAAGTTGGGCAGCTAAATGGACTTAGTGAACTGATCATTACCACAGAGATCATCAAGGTCGGATGAAAAAAATTTGCCGAGTATTCAGAAAACCAGTAGTATTTTGGAAGCTTGGAACACCTTTCCAATTAAGGTGTTTTACGCAGTCTTTGCTTGTGGCTATTTCAAGAGGAAACAAACCACAAAGACAGAACTTAGAACTACTTTATTTTGTCAAGTTTCAAGGAGCTAGCACAAACCGTGTTTGATTTAGACTTAAAAAACACATCTATCTCTATAGGAGGAAATAGAGTGAAACCTAAAAATTCAAACTGTTACTGGTAACGAACGCTTCATCCTAGAAGAGTGAAAATTGGGCAGGTAAGTGGACTTAGTGAACTGATCATTACCACAGAGATCATCAAGGTCGGATGAAAAAAAATTTGCCGAGTATTCAGAAAACCAGTAGTATTTTGGAAGCTTGGAACACCTTTCCAATAAAGGTGTTTTACGCAGTGTTTGCTTGTGACTATTTCAAGAGGAAGCAAACCACAAAGACAGAACTTAGAACTACTTTATTTTGTCAAGTTTCAAGGAGCTAGCACAAACCGTGTTTGATTTAGACTTAAAAAACACATCTATCTGTATAGGAGGAAATAGAGTGAAACCTAAAAATTCAAACTGTTACTGGTAACGAACGCTTCATCCTAGAATGTGAAAATTGAGCAGCTAAGTGGACTTAGTGAACTGATCATTACCACAGAGATCATCAATGTCGGATGAAAAAAAAATTGCCGAGTATTCAGAAAACCAGTAGTATTTTGGAAGCTTGGAACACCTTTCCAATAAAGGTGTTTTACGCACTGTTTGCTTGTGGCTATTTCAAGAGGAAACTAACCACAAAGACAGAACTTAGAACTACTTTATTTTGTCAAGTTTCAAGGAGCTAGCACAAACCGTGTTTGATTTAGACTTAAAAAACACATCTATCTGTATAGGAGGAAATAGAGTGAAACCTAAAAATTCAAACTGTTACTGGTAACGAACGCTTCATCCTAGAAGAGTGAAAATTGGCAGCAAAGTGGAATTAGT
This sequence comes from Callospermophilus lateralis, assembly GCF_048772815.1. Classification (NCBI taxonomy): domain Eukaryota; kingdom Metazoa; phylum Chordata; class Mammalia; order Rodentia; family Sciuridae; genus Callospermophilus; species Callospermophilus lateralis. The sequence continues at coordinate 200,918 of NW_027513392.1, forward strand.
GAACTGATCATTACCACAGAGATCATCAAGTTCGGATGAAAAAAAATTTGCCGAGTATTCAGAAAACCAGTAGTATTTTGGAAGCTTGGCACACCTTTCAAATGAAGGTGTTTTACGCAGTGTTTGCTTGTGGCTATTTCAAGAGGAATCAAACCACAAAGACAGAACTTAGAACTACTTTATTTTGTCAAGTTTCAAGGAGCTAGCACAAACCGTGTTTGATTTAGACTTAAAAAACACATCTATCTGTATAGGAAAAAATAGAGTGAAACCTAAAAATTCAAACTGTTACTGGTAACGAACGCTTCATCCTAGAAGAGTGAAAATTGGGCAGGTAAGTGGACTTAGTGAACTGATCATTACCACAGAGATCATCAAGGTCGGATGAAAAAAAATTTGCCGAGTATTCAGAAAACCAGTAGTATTTTGGAAGCTTGGAACACCTTTCCAATTAAGGTGATTTACGCAGTCTTTGCTTGTGGCTATTTCAAGAGGAAACAAACCACAAAGACAGAACTTAGAACTACTTTATTTTGTCAAGTTTCAAGGAGCTAGCACAAACCGTGTTTGATTTAGACTTAAAAAACACATCTATCTGTATAGGAGGAAATAGAGTGAAACCTAAAAATTCAAACTGTTACTGGTAACGAACGCTTCATCCTAGAAGAGTGAAAATTGGGCAGCTAAGTGGACTTAGTGAACTGATCATTACCACAGAGATCATCAAGTTCGGATGAAAAAAAATTTGACGAGTATTCAGAAAACCAGTAGTATTTCGGAAGCTTGGAACACCTTTCCAATAAAGGTGTTTTACGCAGTGTTTGCTTGTGGCTATTTCAAGAGGAAACAAACCACAAAAACAGAACTTAGAACTACTTTATTTTGTCAAGTTTCAAGGAGCTAGCACAAACCGTGTTTGATTTAGACTTAAAAAACACATCTATCTGTATAGGATAAAATAGAGTGAAACCTAAAAATTCAAACTGTTACTGGTAACGAACGCTTCATCCTAGAAGAGTGAAAGTTGGGCAGCTAAGTAGACTTAGTGAACTGATCATTACCACAGAGATCATCCAGGTCGGATGAAAAAAATTTTGCCGAGTATTCAGAAAACCAGTAGTATTTTGGAAGCCTGGCACACCTTTCCAATAAAGGTGTTTTACGCAGTGTTTGCTTGTGACTATTTCAAGAGGAAACAAACCACAAAGACAGAACTTAGAACTACTTTATTTTGTCAAGTTTCAAGGAGCTAGCACAAACCGTGTTTGATTTAGACTTAAAAAACACATCTATCTGTATAGGAAAAAATAGAGTGAAACCTAAAAATTCAAACTGTTACTGGTAACGAACGCTTCATCCTAGAAGAGTGAAAATTGGGCAGGTAAGTGGACTTAGTGAACTGATCATTACCACAGAGATCATCAAGGTCGGATGAAAAAAAATTTGCCGAGTATTCAGAAAACCAGTAGTATTTTGGAAGCTTGGAACACCTTTCCAATTAAGGTGATTTACGCAGTCTTTGCTTGTGGCTATTTCAAGAGGAAACAAACCACAAAGACAGAACTTAGAACTACTTTATTTTGTCAAGTTTCAAGGAGCTAGCACAAACCGTGTTTGATTTAGAGTTAAAAAACACATCTATCTGTATAGGAGGAAATAGAGTGAAACCTAAAAATTCAAACTGTTACTGGTAACGAACGCTTCATCCTAGAAGAGTGAAAATTGGGCAGCTAAGTGGACTTAGTGAACTGATCATTACCACAGAGATCATCAAGTTCGGATGAAAAAAAATTTGACGAGTATTCAGAAAACCAGTAGTATTTCGGAAGCTTGGAACACCTTTCCAATAAAGGTGTTTTACGCAGTGTTTGCTTGTGGCTATTTCAAGAGGAAACAAACCACAAAAACAGAACTTAGAACTACTTTATTTTGTCAAGTTTCAAGGAGCTAGCACAAACCGTGTTTGATTTAGACTTAAAAAACACATCTATCTGTATAGGATAAAATAGAGTGAAACCTAAAAATTCAAACTGTTACTGGTAACGAACGCTTCATCCTAGAAGAGTGAAAGTTGGGCAGCTAAGTGGACTTAGTGAACTGATCATTACCACAGAGATCATCAAGGTCGGATGAAAAAAATTTTGCCGAGTATTCAGAAAACCAGTAGTATTTTGGAAGCCTGGCACACCTTTCCAATAAAGGTGTTTTACGCAGTGTTTGCTTGTGACTATTTCAAGAGGAAACAAACCACAAAGACAGAACTTAGAACTACTTTATTTTGTCAAGTTTCAAGGAGCTAGCACAAACCGTGTTTGATTTAGACTTAAAAAACACATCTATCTGTATAGGAGGAAATAGATTGAAACCTAAAAATTCAAACTGTTACTGGTAACGAACGCTTCATCCTAGAAGAGTGAACGTTGGGCAGCTAAGTGGACTTAGTGAACTGATCATTACCACAGAGATCATCAAGGTCGGATGAAAAAAATTTTGCCGAGTATTCAGAAAACCAGTGGTATTTTGGAAGCTTGGCACACCTTTCCAATGAATGTGTTTTACGCAGTCTTTGCTTGTGGCTATTTCAAGAGGAAACAAACCACAAAGACAGAACTTAGAACTACTTTATTTTGTCAAGTTTCAAGGAGCTAGCACAAACCGTGTTTGATTTAGACTTAAAAAACACATCTATCTGTATAGGAGGAAATAGAGTGAAACCTAAAAATTCAAACTGTTACCTGTAACGAACGCTTCATCCTAGAAGAGTGAAAATTGGGCAGCTAAGTGGACATAGTGAACTGATCATTACCACAGAGATCATCAAGGTCGGATGAAAAAAAATTTGCCGAGTATTCAGAAAACCAGTAGTATTTTGGAAGCTTGGCACAGCTTTCCAATAAAGGTGTTTTACGCAGTGTTTGCTTGTGGCTATTTCAAGAGGAAACAAACCACAAAAACAGAACTTAGAACTAACTTTATTTTGTCAAGTTTCAAGGAGCTAGCAAAACCGTGTTTGATTTAGACTTAAAAAACACATCTATCTGTATAGGATAAAATAGAGTGAAACCTAAAAATTCAAACTGTTACTGGTAACGAACGCTTCATCCTAGAAGAGTGAAAGTTGGGCAGCTAAGTGGACTTAGTGAACTGATCATTACCAAAGAGATCATCAAGGTCGGATGAAAAAAAATTTGCCGAGTATTCAGAAAACCAGTAGTATTTTGGAAGCTTGGCACACCTTTCCAATGAAGGTGTTTTACGCAGTGTTTGCTTGTGGCTATTTCAAGAGGAAACAAACCACAAAGACAGAACTTAGAACTACTTTATTTTGTCAAGTTTCAAGGAGGTAGCACAAACCGTGTTTGATTTAGACTTAAAAAACACATCTATCTGTATAGGAAAAATAGAGTGAAACCTAAAAATTCAAACTGTTACTGGTAATGAACGCTTCATCCTAGAAGAGTGAAAGTTGGGCAGCTAAGTGGACTTAGTGAACTGATCATTACCACAGAGATCATCAAGGTCGGATGAAAAAAATTTGCCGAGTATTCAGAAAACCAGTAGTATTTGGAAGCTTGGAACACCTTTCCAATTAAGGTGTTTTACGCAGTCTTTGCTTGTGGCTATTTCAAGAGGAAACAAACCACAAAGACAGAACTTAGAACTACTTTATTTTGTCAAGTTTCAAGGAGCTAGCACAAACCGTGTTTGATTTAGACTTAAAAAACACATCTATCTGTATAGGAGGAAATAGAGTGAAACCTAAAAATTCAAACTGTTACTGGTAACGAACGCTTCATCCTAGAAGAGTGAAAATTGGGCAGCTAAGTGGACTTAGTGAACTGATCATTACCACAGAGATCATCAAGGTCGGATGAAAAAAAAATTTGCCGAGTATTCAGAAAACCAGTAGTATTTTGGAAGCTTGGAACACCTTTCCAATAAAGGTGTTTTACGCAGTCTTTGCTTGTGGCTATTTCAAGAGGAAACAAACCACAAAAACAGAACTTAGAACTACTTTATTTTGTCAAGTTTTAAGGAGCTAGCACAAACCGTGTTTGATTTAGACTTAAAAAACACATCTATCTGTATAGGAGAAAATAGAGTGAAACCTAAAAATTCAAACTGTTACTGGTAACGAACGCTCATCCTAGAAGAGAGAAAGTTGGGCAGCTAAATGGACTTAGTGAACTGATCATTACCACAGAGATCATCAAGGTCGGATGAAAAAAATTTGCCGAGTATTCAGAAAACCAGTAGTATTTTGGAAAGCTTGGAACACCTTTCCAATGAATGTGTTTTACGCAGTCTTTGCTTGTGGCTATTTCAAGAGGAAACAAACCACAAAGACAGAACTTAGAACTACTTTATTTTGTCAAGTTTCAAGGAGCTAGCACAAACGTGTTTGATTTAGACTTAAAAAACACATCTATCTCTATAGGAGGAAATAGAGTGAAACCTAAAAATTCAAACTGTTACTGGTAACGAACGCTTCATCCTAGAAGAGTGAAAATTGGGCAGGTAAGTGGACTTAGTGAACTGATCATTACCACAGAGATCATCAAGGTCGGATGAAAAAAAATTTGCCGAGT